>NW_005353702.1:561617-570822 GCF_000412655.1 Myotis brandtii | reverse complement strand
GCCCCTAACTGCCCTCCCCTGCTGGCCTGATCGCCCACAACTGCCCTTCCCTGCCATCTTGTGGTGTCCATCTTGTGACCACATGGGGGTGGCCATCTTGTGCGAGGGTGTGACAGTCAATTTGCATATTACCGCTTTATTATATAGGACTAGAGGCCTGGTGCATGAATTTGTGCAACGGTGGGGTCAGCCGGCCTGCCTCAATCAGGGCGATCTGGCCAAGCTGGCTGGTGGGGAGAGGCCGTGGGAGGTTGGCTGGCCTGCCCCGTCCTGATTGGGGTTTCAGGGGGGCAGATCAGGGGTGGGGCCAGCCATGGGGAGGGGCCTGAAGAAGATCCACTGAGCTGAAGCTGAGATTGGGCCCCAGGCTTCCCAGGGAGGATGGCCTCAGCAAAGAAACAGAAACCACCAGAAGACTCTGCAAACAGGCCCTGAGCTCCTTTTGGCCAGGCAGACTCAGAGCAGGTGTCTCTGTGTGTACATTAGACACAGCCAGGCACTTGCCTTTGTCTGTTGGTCAAATCCATTGCATTGGAAAACATGGCCCCCTTCTTCATTTTGGGCTTTTACAACAAATACAGGCCAATTGGATTGTGGCAGAGCCAGGCCCCACAATCACCCGGAATTTAGGCCTAAGACAACTGGGTAGCAATCTCCACGGAACAGAACACACTGTTTTAGATTGTTAATTCTCCACTAAAATGTGCCCAGCTGCTCCTTTTTAGCCGGGATAGACAGAAATATGGAACCAAAGACCGAGTTTCCTTTGAGGTGGGATCCACAGGGAGCCGGGAGGTGGCAAGGCCCCTCACAGGCAGTTGCCTTCCCCCTGAGCTCGGTGTGCTCTGAGCTGATCCATTTCTGGTGGTGCTGGGTCCTGAGCTGCTAATCGGGCAGCAGGTCCACACGGTTTCTCTTCACCACCTTTCTGGCCTCCCTGAGCAGTACCCTCTAGCCTGGCGCACCAGATGGCTGGGCTATTGCTAGAGCCAGGACTCAGAGAGCGAAGGAGCTGGCCCATGCCAAGAAGGACCTGCAGGTGCCCGAGCCGCACCCCCCACCCCACTTCTCAGTCTCATTCGCATAGATTGGGCCAAAGCCCAATGCCCAAGACTGGTGCCACATGGAGATGGTCTCAGCCGGGAGAGTGGCACCCTGGCCTGCCAGCCTTGGTGGCGATCATCTCAGTGCCCAGCTGATTGAATGCATCCCACAGAGCCTTCATCTCAAGCTGCACACACACGCTGGCCACCTTCGCCTTCTTCTTTACTGGTGCCTTGGCGGCAGCTGCGCAACTGGTCCCAGGGTCCTTGGGCTTGGCAGCAGTGCTGGTGGTGGCCCCGGCGGCCAGCACATCATAGCAACTGGTTGTTATGGTCATTCCGCCATATGGTTACTGGGCTTTTATTATATTGATGCTAAGACTCAAGTCTCTGGTAAAACAATAAAGTAATATTCAGAAAAGGAGTGGGGTTAATTAGGGAAGGCCTATTATACCCAAATCCAAACCTTCTAGTGAGTCAGTTTCCTATTATTTTCTCACTGGAGATGAAGAACAGCTGGTTCCTGTCCTCCATTTAATAGATCATCATATTTCAAACACAATTCTCAGAGCACCCTTTAGTCTCCTCTTTGCCAAGCTAAACAACATCACTTTCTTAAACTTTTCTTATGGGACCTATTTACTCTTGAATCATAGCACACACATTTGAAGTAGATTGCCTTTCATAATGCACAGGTTAAACTGGCTAATTTTAGGAAAACTGAAAGGAAAGAAAAGTGTTGTGACAACTGTTATGCCTTGGTAATTATTCCATTATCAAGAAAAAAATACTTGCACCATGGGCATACAGCAAAAACAGTTTAGGTTTCCTGTTCCAAATGCATTCTCAAAGTACACTCATCAGGTAATGAGAATTGTGGTTGGCTTGTCCATCCTGGTGCATTTTCTGTCCCCTAGTAATAGACATGCATAATGTACCACGTGGTGATCCATTTGGATCAACAATAGGATTAGGTCAGTCAATCTATTGAATTAACAAAATAGATTATTTTTAGAGCACTTTCAGGTTTGCAGAAATATTGAACAGAAATTACACAGAATTCCTCTATGCCTCCTCCCCAACTTCATCCACTTATACAGTTTCCCCCTTAACATCTTGCATTCAGTGTGGTACATTTGTTATAAGTGATGAGCCCAAATAACTTTAAAAATTCAGTTAAAAGCTATTTCCTATCACAAGGCTTGAATCTGAGACTCCCAAGGCTGTTTTTAAAGGGGACATGGTCCAACATCAAGGCAGGAAATAGGTTTAATCCCATCAGCCAAGAGGATTGCTTAACTATTTTATGAGATGCAATGTTTTCTGAAGCTGCTTCCATACCCAGTGGGAAAGCAGGTCATCATTGATTAATAATGACTGCCATGCACATGGGTGAAGAGAATGGTAACATATGTTAGGAAAACCTATTTGTTTTCTTGGCATACCAAAAATATGCTGTATCATGAAGCAGGATCCTGAATTCTAGATCTCTCCAGCATAATTTTATGACCTCAAGTTGCTAGTCTAACTGTTCATTCTGAACTTCAGGTACAATAAGACAGAAATATCATTTTAACTTCCTGAAAGCAGCACTCTGAACTAGACGAAATCATGAAATTACTTATAGCTCTAAAATACACAATTTTAAGCGTCTTTGAAGAACATTGCTGACTCAGTTTTCATCAACTTAACCAATAGACATACAGCTGGTATTTTACCACCATATAGTCTTTTTGGCTGAAAGTAACTATTTCCATAATTGAATCCAATAATTTATTTCTGGCCTAACTAAATCCAAAACTACACACTAAAAAAATCGAAAACCAGGAAACAAAGTGGGGAAGAAAACGAACATATTTCCCATTAGATCATTACACTCAATTTTGGTGGCTGTCAAAAACAATATCTAATTTACAGTACTTTATATTTAAGCATCTGGCAGCTTGATTAATTTGATTAATTAATTTCTTAGAATTCCATCAACTCTGCTGCACCATAACTTGTAAAAAAAAAAAAAACCTACGCAGTGAAAAATAGCTTTAAGAGAAATTAAAGTTGTCATTTTCAGAGGTTTGATGTTATTAAGTTATCATCTGGAAAAGGCAAAATAAAAGAATATTAGAAAATTACAAGAAAAAGAAAAAAAGAGTTTTCAAGCTAAACATACATTTCACAGATACGAAACAAGTACTGTATTTGAAGGTGTTCAAAATTGCACAGCTTCTGAGAAATAGAAGATTATTAGCCCCTTTAAAGAAAGATTTGTTGGGAAATATGTTCTTATATTTGGGGGATAGTCTCTCATTTTCAGTTAAAAATGAGGCTGCCTGGCACTGTGGATTCCACCTTCTGCTCGGCACTCAAGTGTGGTAAGTCCAGCAGGAGCCACATGGAGAAAGTCTGCTCGAGCTCTGGATCACCTCCTTGTGTCAAAGATTTTCCTCCGGGGGGAGAAAAATCAATCTATTTGCTGCACTAGTTGTTATGCAATCTGCTATCTGGACATCATACCGCTGATATGTTGAAAACATCTCTCAACTGACAGCTTTCTGAATGTGGTTTTCACAGCTATCCAGCTGATGAGCTCCCAGCCACCCTACGTTTCCCTGACCATTGCAATTTCACCAGCAGGGCCTAGTGAGGGAATCACCTGACCTCAGCAAAACTATTGTGTAAAGGAAATTTCGTTAACATTGTGGTCAGCACAGTTGGATGGACTAGCATTGCTTTCCTTTGCAGATTTGGAGTCTGTGAATGCCAGCAGCCAGCAATGGTGTTCCTGGGTTCTTGCTGGCATGTGTCTGCATCTGCCTCATGCTTCTTTCTCAGGTGGTTAAGCAAACTGCCCATTCCTGGGAAAGTTCAGCAGCACAAGAGAAAATTTGTATGTGGCCTCTCTCTCATGACATGGAATTGCAGAACTGACCTGTTATTTCAAAATTGGGGTAGGAAAGTGTGCTGCAGGGAAAAATTCACACAATCTCTCAACTCTTCTTGAGTTGCCCACTTGCAGGTATAAATGCTTATTAGATCTATGTGATCAATTGAATAGAGATTGCATACATTTGCATATTTTATTTTTACCCACATAGACTTTTGCATATTCTGAGGCAAGATTACCACTAGAATAATATTATCTTTTTATAGATTTTATGTTTTGAATGATCTCACATTTATTTTGAAATGGCTTTCATGTTGATGAGTGCTCTCTGGACATTGAAATAGGGACAGATATACACACAGACTGAGGGCAAGGGAAGAAAGGGCACAGACCCCAGCAATTCTGAGCCTCAGATTCACCCCCAATGGGAAGGAAGGGTGAAAGGTTGAGAACATGGACTGATGGAGTGGTACATCCTTTTGCAAAATTTGAGATGTGTTGGTCTTTCCCACCTCCCTTTTCTCTCAGAATCCTTTTGTGCCCCATCTAAATTCCAAGCTCTCAACTGTGTCTTTTGTGTTTTTTTCTTCTTTAGTATCAGAGTCAGGCCAGACCAACCAGTGACGTCTCCTTTCAGATCCAATGTTCCCAGCCCTTTAGTTCTGAACCTCAGCTACATTATGCTGTATGAGAAGAGCTTATTAACTAATAATCTAAAAAAGGTGACTAGCTAACAGTGACTTAGAATCTTAGTTCTTAGTAAAATGTTTATATCTAAAAAAGAAATTTGTAGAGAACTGAGATACCTTACTTGATAATCAATAAATAATCAATAGTAAAATTGGTGTCTGGTGCTGTAGGGTGGGAGAAACATTGGTCAGAGAGCATCATCCTGATGCTCATCAAATCAATGCACAAGTATCTAAAATTATAAAGCTACAAGGGGCCTAGAGCACAAATTCGTACACCTTGAAAGAAACTGTGGGCTGCGAGGCTGCTGTGGACAGAGGGGTGGATCTTGGCCCATTCTCCATGCCCCTGCATGGCCCCTCCCACAGTGGCCCCTGGTCCCCTGTCTGCAGGCAGCCCTGCCCTCCTCGCTGCCATTCCCATGCACTGACTGTGCTGGCCCCGCTCACACCCGCTGAAGGTGTGGAGTGATTGGGGCCAGCACCAGCAGTAGGTGCAAACGGGGCCTGAACTGTCAGTGGTTGCAAATGGCTGCTGCTGCCCTGATCACCCCTCAGAAGCAGGGGGAGGTGGAGAAACCCTCAGGGGCAATCGGAGCCGGCAGCCGCTGCTTGCACCTGCTGACAGCGCCAAGTGATCAGGGCCAGTGCTGGGTGCCAGCAGCGGGTGCGAGTGGAAGCTCTGGCGCTGGCAGCAGGTGTGAGCTCCTGGCAGGACCACAGTGCATGGGAGCAAAGAATTTTCAGTTACCACCAAAGGCTCACCCTGATGACAGCGACAGGAGCCCTGCCTTGGTCAGGCGCCCCTGCTCACCTGCTCCACCATCCTGACGCGGCTGATGCCTGCCATGTTCTGCACTCTGCCACCTGATGCCGATGCCCGCCATGTTCTGTGCGCGCGCCCTGGTGGTCAGAGCACGTCATAGCGACCAGTTGTTCAGTAGTTAGGTGGTTCTGCTGTTTGGTCTATTTGCATATTAGGGTTTTATATATAGATTAGAGGCCCAGTGCACGAAATTCATGCATGGGGGGTCACCTCAGCCCAGCCTGCACCCTCTCCAATCCAGAACCCCTTGTATTGGGCCTAAACTGGCAGTCGGACATCCCTCTTACAATCTGCGACCACTGGCTCCTAACTGCTCACCTGCCTGCCTGCCTGCCTGATCGCCCCTCATTGCCCCTCTCCCTGCTGGCCTGGTTGCCCCCAACTGCCCCCCCAGTAGGCCTGGTCGCCCCATGCAGTCTGCTGCTCAGTCATTTGGTCACCCCTCACTAACTCCCCTGCCGGCCTGGTCACTCCACGCCAGTCGGACATCCCTCTTACAATCCGCGACCACTGGCTCCTAACTGCTCACCTGCCTGCCTGCCTGCCTGATCGCCCCTCATTGCCCCTCTCCCTGCCGGCCTGGTTGCCCCCAACTGCCCCTCCCCAGTAGGCCTGGTCGCCCCATGCAGTCTGCTGCTCGGTCATTTGGTCACCCCTCAGTAACTCCCCTGCCGGCCTGGTCACTCCATGCAGCCTGTTCGGTTGTCCATTCAGTTGTGATGGTTGCTTAGGCTTTTATATAGAGAGATGTGCAATGTTGTTCAACAAATTATAGGTACTATAAATGAGAAATGCTCACTAAAATTTAAATAATTGGTTTTATATTTAATAAAATGAGTCCCTTATCTCATTGTAACCAGACATGGTATCCAAAATAAAGACAAAAACAGATTTGTGAGAAAAAAAGATGAGTTTATAGGCAGCTTGATGAGATGTGTGGGTGTTCGGGGATAGTTTAACTACCCAATGCCGACATAAAGAAGTGAACCTTGACCATCCATCAACCACCCTCTGTGGTCTGAAATCACATGGGTCACTGTGCAGAACTGGAGCAGTTCCAATGTGACTACATTCTAACTGTATTTGAAAAATGTATGTAAGCCCTGAAATGTTTTACAGTCAAGCGGTTGCTCTCAGGATCCACTTTGCATCATAAGACCACCTGTGAGCTCCGGGACCTTAAAATGCAGGTTGGCCACACCCTTCTTCAAATATTTAAGGATTCTTGTGCAGAGTTGTAAGTCAGCACAGAAAAATTATGTCCCTCTTGCTCTTGTCTTCAACTTCTAAAGAAAAGGAGTTAGCATAACTAAGATGTCTTTTCCAACACAGCTGGTGAATATATATATATATTCACACACACACACATGTATATCATCTATCCTATATTTGGTTTCAGTACTACAAGGCCAATCTCTCTGAATTCTTTCATCCTGTGAGCACACTAATTGAAGTCTCTTGAATATTATTCTTCATACTAGAGGCCCAGTGCACAAAATTCATGCACTGGGGAGTGTCCCTCAGCCCAGTCTGCACCCTCTCCAATCTGGGACTCCTCGGGGGATGTCCGACTGCCGGTTTAGGCCTGATTCTTGTGGGATCAGGCCTAAACCGGCAGTTGAACATCCCTCTCACAATCCAGGACTGCTGGCTCCCAACTGCTCGCCTGCCTGCCTACTTCTGCCTGCCAGCCTGATCACTCCCTAACTGCTCCCCTGCCAGCCTGGTCCCCCCCAACTGCCCTCCCCTGCTGGCCTGGCCACCCCTAACTGCCCTCCCCTGCTGGCCTGATCACCCAAAATTGCCCTCCCTTGCTGGCCATCTTGTGGCTGTGGGCACCACCAGATGGCATGGCAGTCAATTAGCATATTCCCTCCTTATTGGCTGTGGGTGCCGCCATCTTTGCAATGATGTGAGGGTCAATTAGCATATTCCCTCTTTCTTAGATGGATATGGAATGTTCAATAAAGTAAACTGATATAAGTTGCCTTGGTTATTTGCTACCCCAGCCTCCATGAGACATCTCTGGGACCCCTCAGAATCATGGCTTGGGTTGAACTTACCACTTTAATATTTGGTACTTAACACAGCTTATTTTATTAATTGCAATGGACAGGGATGTCTGGACCCCACATCTTCATTTTAAGCTCTTCGGGTAAGCAAATGAGAACATTTTCTGACTGCCCACTGTGAATAGAGCACTCTACTAGAAAATGAATTTATAAGCAAAGCAATTAAATAATAAGCAAACAAACATTGCTTTCCTGGTTCTAAAGTTGGACTAGAGAGGGGATGTTATAGGTAGAGTTAATACATACATCCTATTCTAAATCATAATCAGAACTCTAATTAAAACTCATCTTCTGGTAATTGATTCCCTCTTTTTACTGTGATTCAAACTTTCCCACAGGTCATAGTCACTGCTTGGCTGTTCCAAGTGCAGGACAGTCTCTCTCTCTCTCTTTCTCTATCTCTCTCTCTCTCTCCCCTCACCTCTCACTTCCAATTTGCTGAAGCATTAAATAATATTTCAAGGAGATGTATATATATACATATATATATATATAATATTTTTTGTGCATGCTCCATCTCTCTGCTTATATGGTGAAATTTCTGAGATCAGGGATCTATAGTTACACCTTCTGGAATTAGTCACTATTGGCACAAGACCCCCACCCAAAATGAATCAGTAATGGTCTCTTCTGCTATAATACTAGCCACTTTTCTGACTTAAGCTCTCAATTTAAATGTCACCTAATCAATGAGGCCTTATGGGCAGCCTCTCTAAAACTTTGCTCAACATTGCCAAGGAGTTAGTCTACTCTTCAGCATCCCATTTGTTTGCTTCAGAGCAATTCTTTCACAGTCATTTGTTTATGTGCTTCTTTATTTTCTTTTTTTTCCTACTAGGCCAAAATAAATACAAAAGAAGGAAATTTACTGATTTCATTCCCTACTATACAACCAGAGTTTAGCTCATTCTCTAGCACATTTACTTACTCAAAAATATTTACTTGAATTTTATATGTTAAATATAAATACATAAATATTCAGAATAAGTATTTGTTATTGAAGTATGTATCATTCATTCATCTGGATTCTCAATATGCTGGTAAAGAAGAAGATGATGAGAGAAATAAAGCTTTGGAAAAATCTTATATGTATAATGCATGAACTCTAAATAGAGTTTTGATCCCCATTTAAGAACAAAATTTTACATTTAAATTTTAAATTGAAAGCAACATTTTTCTAGAAATAATCAGTATATTTAAAGTAGATAGAAAAAGGATATATTTTTTTGGGAGTTTGGGCACAAAAGATAATGTTGACTAGAGGTGATTGATCTAGCGAGTTCCATGGAACAAATCGATGCAGGCTCTGGTCAGCTGAGCATGGCCTGGAGTCAAATTTGACAAATGAGCAAAGGTGATATTAGGAGTGGCTCTATTCAGATCATTGCCTTTATGTCAGATTGTATAGTCCATTCCTTGATTGTCAACCATCTTGACATTGGAGATAATTATCCTTTTTTCTACAATTCAGTTGACAGGCATATTGTTCTATTTCTGCTGCCAGTGGTTAAATAGCTATGTATGTGGGGTTCTTGCCAAAATGGAATTATTAGATCCCAACTGGGTAAACAATTTGTATAATCCATGCATTTGGCAGCATTTTGGTATAACTCTTCCTTCCTTTCTTTCTCTCTTTCTTTCTTTCTTTCTTTCTTTCTTTCTTTCTTTCTTTCTTTCTTTCTTTCTTTCTTTCT
>NW_005353702.1:537025-561435 GCF_000412655.1 Myotis brandtii | reverse complement strand
AATCCCTAGTAGGGGGTATGCAGGAGGCAGCTGATTGATGTTTCTCTCTCATCGATGTTTCTAACTCTCTATCCCTCTCCCTTCCTCTCTGTAAAAAATCAATAAAATATATTTTTAAAAAATTGACATCAAAAGAAAAGGACCTTAAAGTTTCATCAAGAAAACACACCAACTTCTTTCCATTTATTTCTTTGGTTATAGCCAAATATTGTCACAATGGCTTTGACAGTATTTTTGGACCAATATGGAAAGATCAAAATCAAATCCTAAGATCACGTAAATATGGCTATTTCCATTCACGTTGTTTACCCATAACTTCAGAAAAAAATCACTTCTACTGTCATGGTAAACAACCTGCTATTTATAATGGTCTGGCCCTCTAGCAATTTCAGCACAAAATTATAGCTAATTTGCCTACAAATGTCAGGTGGCCATAGTAATCTGGCCACTCAGTGTATAAACACAGGCCTGGAAGCAACTTTAGAAATTATCTAACCAAAACTCTGCTTTACAGCTATAAAACACAAGCCCAGAAAATGTAGGTGACTTGTTCAAGGTTATTAAGTGTGCCAATGGAAGAGTCAGAGCCAGGGCCCTAGATTCCCCACCAGGTAATAATTTAGAAGGAATTAATTGACATCAACTAAACATAGAGCAGGAAGTAGGACAGCACCTTGGGGAGTGCAGAAATTCTTGGGAACTGCCAAATTGGAATCTGGAGAAAGAAATTACAATAACAACCACCATTTATTGAGAAGCTATTATGTGCAAGGCACAATGCTTGACATTTTATAAAATTATCTCTAATGTTCACAACAGCTCTGCATGGTAGCTATTATTCATTTTATTTTCCAAATAAAGAAAGAAATTCAGCAAAGTTAATGAACTAGCCTAAAGTCACAGAGATAGACAGAAGATTTACACTGAGCTATGCTGAACCAAAGCTCACATTCTAGCTGCTAAGCCAAATTTTCCCAAGGGAACACTAAAGGTATAGGGGATAGCTTGATCTGACCAGAGAGCTCCTCTCATGGACCCATGTGGGGGGGTAGGTTAGAATGATCTCATGATCATTCGATTTGAAAAGTGATCCTAAGCCTCAGTGCATTTTTCATTCTTGTACAGCCAGAATTGATTTTCTGTGTGTACTGAACTGCTATCAACTCTTCTGATTGGTCACACATCTGTTCTGATGGAGGTACCCATACCACAGCAGATGTTCCAATTTTGAATAGAACTCCTTTGTATATCTAAAATAAATCTAAACTATCCTTTAAAGATACAGTCCTACTGTATCATGTGTGTTATTCTAAACACCTCACAATTCAGCATCTTCATTTGTAAAGCTAATATTAGTAAACTAATATTAGTTTTGTAGAAGGCCCTGGAACTTTACATTTTGTTGAACAGAAAATAAGGCTGTTCAGTATTTTGCTAGTGTTTACTTCCCCCTCTCCATCTTCCTGCCACTCATTAATAGGTGTCAGTCATTTCCAACCACTCAGAGAGCTTTGTCTTTTCTGCTCTGTCTTCATGAACCCCCTCTTCTCCTGAAACTACGCTACTCAATTTTCAAATAGTCCTGTAGTAACTCACCCTATTTATGCTACCATAGAATCCTGTGCTTAAGCATCTCATATCAATTATATTTTATGACTATTGTTGAATCGATTGCATGTTTCCCCTCTAAATTGGAAATTTCTTATAGATGACAATTTTTTTTTCAATGCAGGTTTGATTTTCAACCTATAAAAATCTAGCCATTGCTTTATAAATATTTTCAGGAGGAAATATTGAAGAAAGGAAGGATAGAAGCATGGAAGAAGGAGGTGGAAGAAGACACATCAATGCATGAGTGAATTAAATCTGCAGGTAATTGTGATTATTCTTGGATTTCTAGTTTCTCATTTTGTAGTTGATTAAAAAGTTAGGTTGGTCATGTTACCTCAAGGAGACAACTTAGTCATTCTATCGTATCTGTGCTCCCAACCATGCAAAAATATCTACAAAAACATATATCCTTGGGTACATCAATTATATATAAATATTGAATAAATAAACAAGATTCCAGATTCAAGTAAAATTAAACCATTGTTTAGGCTGAAAGCATTATTATTCTTAGAAGTCACCCAGTACCTAGCAAAGAGTTGGGAACATGTTACTTGAGGGAAGGATGATGAAGTCTTACTATATTTCTTAACCTCTGTGCCTAGCACTGATTCGCTCACAGCAAGTTTTTAATCAGAATTTGGATAAATGTAAAAATTGTATCTCAGACTTTATGTTTGTGGCCCTGGTTTTATTATTTATATTTATAGTCCTGTAATCTCTCTGAGCTCCTGATTTCTCATTTGTGAAGAGTAACAAATATATACTTATTCACTTTTGCTATTTAGAAGATATCAGAGATACTATATTTTAAGAGAATTGATATCAGTTGATTACAAAACAGTAATTTCTGAGAAACATTTCTTATCAATTACTATAGAAAATACATATTGAAAAAAGTCCAAATTTGTCAAATTGTATCTGATTGGATGCAGTTCTATTAAATATATCATTAGAAAATTATTGTCCCATTGATGGTTTATTCATTTAGTTTAGAATTGATCTAAAGAAGCTAAAGCTGTGGGTTTAATTATTAAACAAGTGCCTTCATATTTTTCTCAGAAAGTAAGACAGTCCCTTTGTGTGTAGCTGATGTCTGTCAAAGGAGAAACCAGAGAGAAAATGCGAATAGTTATGGAAAACCAGTTGGCAAGTGACTGTAGAGTAAGAAACTCATCTTCCTGCCCTAACCGGTTTGGCTCAGTGGATAGAGTGTCGGCCTGCTGACTGAAGGGTCCCAGGTTCGATTCCGGGCAAGGGCATGTACCTTGGTTGCGGGCACATCCCCAGTAGCGGGTGTGCAGGAGGCAGCTGATTGATGTTTCTAACTCTCTATCCCTCTCCCTTCCTCTCTGTAAAAAATCAATAAAATATATTAAAAAAGAAAAATAAAAGAAACTCATCTTCCTTGAGTTCTTCCTTTACTCTAGGCACTGGGCTTAGTGATGTGCATACTAGTATATTCTCTCATTTAACCCCTGCAAGGGAGTAAGTAATTAGTGAGCCCCAGTAATTGGCCTAAAGCAGTGGCCGGCAAACTGTGGCTCTCGAGCCACATGCGGCTCTCTGGACCCTTGAGTGTGGCTCTTCTACAAAATACCATGTGCAGGCGCGCATGTACAGTGCGATTGAAACTTTGTGGCCCATGCGCAGAAGTCAGTCTTTTGTGAAAGAGCCACACTCAAGAGGCCAAAGAGCCACATGTGGCTACGAGCCGCAGTTTGCCGACCACTGGCCTAAAGTAACCCACATTCGAAGTAGGTATTGAAACCAATGTGTCACACACAGCAGTACCATGGTGCTGCAGGTTATGCCAAATATCTTCAATTTGCCTCTGTAACCCCTCTCCTCTGCCTCCTCTCTCAGTCCTGCAAGGCTGACTGATCCATAATGGACCACGTTAAGAGGCTCCCAGGACCTCTGGTTTCTATTTGGGTTTAATTGATAAAAAGCCTCCGGAGCAGATGGGAAAGAAGGAAGAGGGAGAAGGAGATGAGGCATTTATTACCTGACTCCTTCCCTCTCAGGTTTCCTTGGGATATCTGTGTTCCTCAACCAAAGATCACTTCTTTGGGGGCTTGTTTAATACAACACTGTGCTTCTGGGCCCTGGTAACTTCTTCCTCTCCTTGTCCTTCAGGCCTAGGGGCGGTAACAGCTCTCAAGTGCAAATCCCAGGTTCCTGTACAACTTATGCTTCCTCTGTACCAGCCCACACCTTAGTGTTAGATCCTCCTGGAATTACTGTAATCTGAGTATACCATCTGTTCCTACTGATGCTCTGGCTGAAACAGGTATGTCTGGAAAGTCTTACTTGTGTGCAAAGGTTGCAAAAAAATACATTCATAAGGTCATTTGTTTTTCCCTTTATTTTTATTGTTGACACTATTACATATGTCTCCATTTCCCCCCTCCCTTTCCTTCCCTCTGGCCATCACCGCACTACTGTCTGTGTTTATGGATTATGCATATATGTTCTTTGGCTAATCTCTTCACCTTTTTTTTTTTATCAAATCCCAGCCTTAATGTAAATTATTAGTACAAAATTCATAGTACCGCAATTTTGGTGCTAAACCTATGTATTTTGAAGTGAATCAAAGTTTAAAACTGTTTATGACTTAGGAGCTCATAACTGAAGACTGTTCTAGAACTCTGTTCCCCAGACGAGAAGCATGCTATGACTTAATCATGAAAAATGCGTTCGCTGAGGAAACTTAGCACTAACTCCATGAAGTTTATGTAGAGAATGTTTTCAGTCAACAAAGCACATCAGAGCAGTGAGTCAAGTTTTGGAGGGAAGGCTGACTTTGGGGATGCTGGGGAAATACAAAGTGAGGATCATACATTTTGCAATGTCTGCTCAGACTCCAGCAAACAAATGCATCCTTCGGGAGTTTACAAATGAAGTAGAGAAATCATTTAAGTTACTGTTAAATGCTTGTGATAATTACTTGCTTTGTGATAAAATCAATTTCTTAAAAAACTGAAAAACTTTTGTTTTTAAACAACCGTTTTAGCACAAACTGTATGTCTTCCCTGATAAAATATAAATGCATAAAGAAAAAATGGTTCTTGGATAAGCTGATTTTTTTTCTGGTTTGTTTATCCTTCTTTTCTCTTTATTATAATAGGCTTTAGATAAAGGGGCAAAAGCATTAAGTGAAAATTAGAAGAGCTTATTAGATACACCATTATTAGTTTCAGGGGAGTCCCAATTAAGCTTAAAAATAGGTGGGTTTAATGTAGAGATGGCTATTCTAATTCACTCATTAAGGAGTAAATATTTGGACTTTACCTTTGAGGATTTAGACAAATTTACAAGTTGAGCTCCTTTAAAATACGTAAGAAAGTTTATTTTTTTAGAATCATGTCAAGAATACAATGATTTAATGCTTCCTAGAAATGGAACTTAAGGCTAGATGTGTAAGCCAGTGTTATATTTTTCTTTTAAAATGTATTTGGTTTTCAAAGCAAATTTGAATTACTTTTCAGATATGACAATTGCAACAGTCCTGCCCAGTGGAGTATCCATTCCAGCCCACCTCATCACACCTGGTGCTAGAGTCTCTGTTTTTAGCCTTTGCATACACCCCATCCCCATTGCCAATGTCCTTTGAGTCCTCCCTGAAAGTTGAGCTCAGTTCTCTAACTTCAGTGTCCATAGGAAATGTGTAGAGGATTTATTATAAAATGAAGTTTCCTGAACTCCTCCTCAGTGATTTTAATTCAACAAAGGCCTAGGGATCTTTTTTAATCTCAGAATCCCTGATGCAGGTGTTTGGAGAACTATACCAAGGCTGACATTAAGTCAGTATTCTCCAGTATGCCACATTCATCTGCATTCATCTTGACCACAGGCAAGACTCTGTGGATGGAAGTACTTGACTCACCAACAAGTCTGACTTTCTACAAATGTAGCTTTATGAGGTACCCTCATTCAAAACCGTAATTCGACATTGTTCTCATGGAGTTCAGTTACCAGGAGTAACCTTGACTCTCAGTTGTGCTACCTGGGTAGGAAATGTTTTGCTGAGTCCTGCCCAAGTTACCTCTGGGGCCAATGCTCTGCCTCACACTTGCCAGTCTCTCTTAGAACTTGAAGTTCTTATTGAGAACTTGGTAGCTGCTGAAAGACTTTGCTCCTTAAGTATCTACAATCTCTTCCTAATTCTTTCTGACCCTGCTTTACCATTATTTCATGCTGAACAGAAAGAGTGGAATAGTTGACCTCACATGCATTTGAGTCAGACCATCTGAATTGGAATCTTGATTCGGCTCCTCACTAGCTGGCTGACCTTGAATATGTTACAGACACCGTGTGACTGAGTTTCTTTTGTATAAGATGGGAGTGTCCACATCAGTGACAATGTGGTAACATATGTAAAGCACATAGTTCCTGGCACATAGTAAGTACTAAGTAAGTGTTAGCTAATACTACTATCAAAGGTACTACCTTACTGGACCAGGCTGTCTATTCTCATTTGTGGTAGAATGGACTCTCTCCAGCTGGCTCTGTCATCATTTTCTGTCTCATCCCAGCACAAGAGCACAGCTATTCCTCACACCGCCTCAGACAATTGGTCACTTGAAGCCTCAACTACTTGAGATCATAATGTCTTCTTATTTTTCTATCCTTCGTATTTGGCCTGAAATAGAAGCTAATAATTCTTTATTAATTTAACACATGAGTAAATGGATAAGCTTCCTACAATGTCAAACTGGTCTTTTGTTTCTTCATTTCTTGGTTTGCCAGAGTTATTGTGCTATCATTATTTAACTAATGCTATCAATTTTTTTTGGCCTAAAAAGGAAAGTGAATAAACTTGAGATGAAAACTATAAAGAAAAACAAGCATGATCAAGAAGAGGAAAGTCATAGACTGCTCTAGGCCTTTAGTCACTCACACAAGAAGTACTTCTATGCACCTTGGGTACACATGGATACTGAAAGGTGATGGCTTTTCAAAACTATCCTATGCAGGACTCTACATAGTATGAGTTGATGTATAACAGCAGGTTAGGCTGTTGCTAACTGCTCTCTCTTGGAAAGCAGACTGTCCCTGCTCACACATTTCACACTGTATAGAACCTTCTACAAACGGGGCTTCAAAATCAGAGGAAGAGTGGGTGACAACCTGACCTGGCCTCTTGACCTAATGCAGCAACCATTTGCCTGCCCCTCTCTTGAGGTCTGATCCTGTGGTCTAAGCTGTGGCAAAGATCCCATTACAAATCCCCAGGATTGCTGAGAAGTGTGAATGCTGTTTCTATCCCATCCTCCAATGACTCTGAAAGGCCTTATTGGGTCCCCCTTGCTGAGGAGGCAGCTGTGTTGTGGAGATATGGGTCCATCCAACTTAGCAGCAGCCTGGGAGGCCTCCTGTGACATGGAATAATGTTCCAGGAATCTGAACAGAAGGCAAGGCCTGCAGATCAGCAGAGCGTTTGTGGTTCTCAGGGTCCTGGTCCACCTGGGACATCTCTGTGTAAATGAATGCTGGGGACAGGATTTGGACAGCTGAACCCTGCATTGCAAGAAAGGCTGAAGCCAATTAAGCTCTGGACATGCTTTCCTTTAGAACTGAAACAAAATTTAAGCATCTCAACTTTTATTTCTCATTATCTCCCAGAGACCTGAAACAAACAAAAAACAAACAAACAAACAAAATAAAACAAAAAAAGGAGTTGAGGGGCTGAGGAGAAGAGAGAAAAAATGACCGGTCTACATCCCCTCTGAAATCCACTTCAGAGGATTTGCTTCAATGGCATTCCAGCTTCAAATAAGACTGATTAAAATAAAATTACTCAGTCTCCTGACCCATAGCAAATTTCATGAGCTGCAATTTGTCTAGCAGTTGAGCTGTGAGTACAATCTGATTGGCCATAATTTAGGTTTATAGTTCCTTTTTTCCCCCTCAAACACAGTAAAATCCAGCAATTCTGAAATAAAGAACTAGAAAAATGTGTGGGGACTTAGTTTAAGCTAAGAAAAGTACAAAGAAAAAACATTAAATGTGATAACATTGTTTGCTCTTCGAAAAGCTTGAGTGCTCCATGTCTCTGGAGCTTTGCAGGAGGAGACTGTCCTTGCATTTGCACTTGTGCATTCCATTCTGAACATCCTCTCTGTGTTTGCCCTGTTAACCTGCCCTTCTCTTTCTTTTCCCCTGTAGTCTCTAATTTCTAGGTCTGCAAGTCATGAAAGAATTCTCAACTCTGAAAATGCTGAAGCCCCACAGTGCCAAGAATTTCCAACCCACTGCTCAGGTCCTGCCTGGTTTGCCTCCTCCCAGTTTTCTCAATGACAAACTGGCTTCTTTTCCAAAGGCCCAGTATGGCATAGAAGCAGCCCTGGCTGGAGGAAACAGTGGAGAAATCCTTTCAATTCCTTCTGTCCCAGATGATGAAACACATGTTTTCAACATCCAGGAAGGGAAATGTATGCTAATGGAAAAGCAATATCAGGGAACAGACACCTGTTTAATTCTCTCCTTACCAAGAAAAACCACAGAGGTTTTATAGCGAGTAGGCCCTCTTTGGCCTTAGAACATCAGTCCTGCTACCCAGATCTCTCAGATGAGTTAGGGCGAGATGTGCTGGTTCAAGAGGTAGGGTAGAGAGACCATCTGAAACCCACACAGGTGTTTAGACTTCTCAGTAATGCATCAGGGACTGAACCATGATTCTATACACTGTTGGCAACAGAATTTCCCTGTTTGTGGAAAGATTCCAACTCTCTTTTTCTATCTGAAGCTCACTTCCTGACAGCCTAGGAACTAAGAGTTTCCTTGGGTGTAGCGGCTAAAGAGCAGATGGATGCGGGCACAAATTCCTCTCACTATGCTGATCTTTTATGGATCCTAAGAAGGGGATGAGCAAGGCTTTCCTTACTTCTTAGTTGAAGGCATCTGTTATATTTCTTCTGACATATAAAGAATTTTAAAAGGACTCCAGTTTCATTGTATAGTCCTGGAAGAACCTGACATGCAGTAGATGCTCAACTAAAATCTCTGGAAAGGTGAATGAATGAGCAGAGCTGCTTCATTGTAGACTATGCCTTACTGAGGGGGGAGGGTCCCTCATAAGCCTGCAAGCCCCTCATGGCCAGGGAGACAAAGCAGGGACCTTGGGTTGCCTTCCTCTGGGACTTTGCATAACCATCTGTTGTTAACAAAAGATATTTTGAACTGCTTTGTCAGAACAGTGGGTTTAGGCATTCCTTCTCTTGCCTCCTTTGCTCTCTAAATGAAAAGAGGCTTCTTCAGTGGAAAGAAAAGCAGCTTGGGTTCAGACAAAGTCGGTCTGAATATCAGCTCCACAGGCTGTGTGTTAACTGGGACAAATTGCTTTGTATCTCGGAGGCTTAGTTTCCTTTTCTACAAAATGAGAATAATAAATTCTACCTTGCAAGAACGTTAGGAGGATTAAATAAAATGAGGTACCTAAAACTCTTGGTACCGAGTAGGATCTTAATAAGTGAGCACAGTTATAATAAAAACATATGAAGAACATTTGGCACTTTTCTGCAGAAATCCCTCTCTCTAATTCACTTCTCCTCATACATTGCTTAAGGCCACTCTAAAAAAGGGGGAAGTTTATTGAACTACCAGTGCTTATTTTAAAGCATCTAATCACAGGGGAGTCTAAAGTGAAAATTTGCCATTCTTCTTAGGTTCTCAGAATTGCTATAGAGTCTGATTAATTTGATATTCAGGAGAACATGGAAAATTGATTCCAACAGCAAGTCATTTAACTTTTTTTTATTAGGAAAAGATTTAAACTTATGCAAGTAGATAATGAAATTTCTGTTTCTGTCTTCTGTGGGTAATATGGAAACCCAAACCCTGACAACCTCAGAGGATCTTAAATTTCCATTATTTTTCCTCAAGATGACAAAGAAGACCTATGCTTATATTCTTGTTTTATAGTTGAGAAAACATGTTCATAGAGATTGTGAGGTGTCCAAAGTCACACTTCAACTTGAAAAGAAGAATCAAGCCCAGATCTGATTACCATTCCATAGCATTTCTCTTTTATGACACTTTCCAATAGATAAGCATAGGAAGAAGGAGTCTTAAGAAAAAAAATCAATATGCTAGATTGGTTAATATCCCTTTATCTACCCCTTCCATCCTCTTATTGAAGTACTTCAAATAGTTAATGATTCCATTATAAACAAATTATATTCTAGAAAATTTTACATTGTATATCCCAATATACATTTCAGATGTTAAAGCAGGCAATTTTTATATTATCAAGATGCAAAAATGTTCTCCCTAGGTGATACTTGTTCTCCTTAATTAGATACTAGAGGAAAAGTTTTTCCCATTAGTAGTATTCTTTAGCCAACATGGATGGTGAAGTCAGGTTAAAGAAAGTTTCCTTCTGGATTTCTGAACATCACAAGGCAGTACATAGCTTTTGGCAGGAATGATCACTTAAATTTTTAAAATCCAGGAGAATTTGGGGTTTTTGGAAGACTAGACACCAGAGGGTGCTAAAGAGCTGCATAATTTACTTTTGGGTCTTTCATCCACCACGTTTCTATGGTAATAGGGTCAGCTGGCCCTGAGAGAAGAGTTTGGGCACCTATAGAGCTAGGAGATCTATTCCCTGTCTCAAGGCTTTGTTGGAGGTGTATGCCCACCTGGAGCCAGGGGCTACATAAAT
The DNA here is from genome assembly GCF_000412655.1 of Myotis brandtii. NCBI lineage: Eukaryota > Metazoa > Chordata > Mammalia > Chiroptera > Vespertilionidae > Myotis > Myotis brandtii. The sequence continues at coordinate 551,159 of NW_005353702.1, read as the reverse complement.
AGACTTTCAGTGTGGCCAGGCTATTGTTGCTGCTGACTTGACAATTGGTTTGGTCAATCCCATTGATTCTGACGAAGTCAACTGTTAAAAATAGAATCAATCATGCTACCACCAGCTCACTGACCATTTGCAGGTACTCATAAACACTAAAAATGACTGTCCAGAGGCTGTGCGTCAGGCTTCTTTTAGCTTTATTTTGAATTTGCTGCTTCTAACTGCATCAGTAGAAGAGAGGACTTGAAAGAATTGAAAACAGCCTGGGCTGCATGAGTCTCCCAAGAAAGAAATTATTAATAAAATGTCAAGTCTTGTGCATTAAGCTTCTTTTGAAAAACTTTCCTAAATTTATGAAATGTAGAGTTTGGTGCTTTGGGCCTGTCTGTATTCCTGAACCCACACTTCTGCTTCTGAAGAACAAATTAACCCTTTACCCATGAACTCAAGTCCATATCCTCGCATGAATGTAACTACTGAGGGCTTAATACAATGCTTGGCACAACATAGAATGTGAAATAACAGATTTTGATCTCAAGAATCTTCTAATGACTTATACAGAAAAACTTGCAATGGACAATGTAGACTATTTTATCAGCTGTAATTCTGATTGGCAGATTGAGTTAGCACATTGGTAGGAATTCAGTCTAATTTACATTAAGAATGTGGGGCCCTGGCTAGTGTGGCTCAGTTGGCTGAGCATCATCCTATCTATTGGACGTAAGGTAAAAATATGCCTTAGGATACTACAATGAATAAGATGTAATTCCTGACCTCATAGAGTTGACAGAGCATCTGGGGAAACATGTAAACTGTTACAGAGACAGACCCTAAACCAGAGGTACATGTGGGGTGTTATAGGAGAGATGGAAGACTATCAATCCTTGACATATGAGGTCAGACAAAACATCTTCTGGAAAGAGGTGGCATCCAGACTGAATTCTAAAGGATGAAGTGAAGTTAACCAGGTATTAAAGGGAGCATGAGGATATCTAATGGAGGTGTGAGAAGTCAATGTGTGAAGTGCCCCACAGTGACAAGAGTTTGCTACGTGCTGGGAATAGCAAATCATTCAGGATGAAGAGATGAAGTGTCAAGGGACCAGCAAAGATGAGCCTGGAGAGACAAGCGGAGAGGATTGATTACAAAGAAATTTGTGTCATCCTAAAGGATTTGGAAATTATGCTGTTGGAAATGGGAGTCATTGAAGTATTTTAGGGAGGAGATTGGTAGGTTCAGAGGTGCACGTTAGAAAGATCACACAGATTAGAAGAGGACAAAGCAAGAGGCAGGGATACCAGTTAGGCAACTGCTTCAATAATTCAAGCAAGACTTCACAGACAACTGAACTCAAGTAATAGCAGTGGCGATGAAGATGAGATACATGGAGCTTTCAGTTGTTATTGATGAACTCTGGGACATAAGCAAGAAGTAGGGAGTCAGCAATTAAGCCCTGGATTCCGGAGCAGTTCATTCTCTGGGTGACTGGTAGGGCTATTCTCTTGGAAATATGAGGCCACAGGGCTTTTGGAAGATCCACTTTTTGGATGAAGTCTTCTGTGCTTCATCCTATTATATCTTGGGAGTCATTTCTTAACTAAATTGTACCACTGAACACCTACCACACATTATTTTGTATTGTTCCCTAATTGTGTGTAAAGTGGGTCAGGTCTCCACATCAATAGGATAACAAAGAAGAATCCTGTACTGTGTGCTTCCCCGAACATCTGTTTTTATAACTGGAGCACCATAATCATATTTAATGTTTGTCTGATTTTAGCTTAGGGCTTGTGTTCAGAATGTGTCATTATTGGTTACCAAAAGAAGGCGACCTTTTAACCATGGGATGCAAATCTGCAAGTGGCTTTTATGGTCTCCTAATGGACTTCCAAGTAGACTTTTTTTCTCATGCCATCCTGACTTCTTACATGTAGCTACCAATTCCCATGCTCTTCCATTCATTGAATTTTAAAGAAAGGAGGAGCAATAAGTTACAATCAATAATGGCTTGGAGAACTTAATTTCAGTAAATGCCATGTATTCACAAACCCAGGTAAATTCATGGTTTGAGGGGAAAAAAATTAACTTTCCTTTTCCTGTTTTCTCACAGATGCATTTGGAGAACTGCATAGTGTAGCATCAGCCCCTTATCAGCAGATAGCAGTCTCCCAGAACCCCTGAGTTGCATTCCACCCCCACACTAGGGAACTACCTTTCCTCAATGTTCTCTTGCTGGCTCTGTGGATGGATTAACAAGAGGCACAAAATCACAATCAGAATCCTTTCCCCCTGTGGACAGAACTATAGATGACTTCTCCAGTTTACTCAGAGACTAAACCCCTTAGGTTCCCAAAATAAAATAGTTTTCTCCTGATAATATTTTAAGCTACTATTTTCTTTAAAGACTAAAAAGTATAAAAAGGACTAAAAAAGTATAGAAAATAAAAAAAACAAACCTCTTGCCTCAATCTTATCAATTACTATAATGCTGTTAACTTTCTTGGAAATATCTTACAACCACCACCTTGTCTCTCTAAAATTTCTTAAATCTTTTAAAAAGAGAAGTAGGTGTCTAAATTTGTGTATATACATACCAATCACTATTAAAAATGAGAATAACACTAATTTCTAAATATAATCTTATTTTTCTCACAGAGAAATTTGAAAATACCCCCCATGTCAATAAAGATATATCTACATCATGACTTAATGGCTACATAGCACACCGATGTATATGAATATGCTATAAATTATCTAACCAATGCCCATTAGGTTTTTAGTCTCTTGCTCAACTTTTGCAAATATAGACTGTGCTACCATGAACTAATGTGCACACTCATATTTGTACCCTTCTTAACAATCTCAAGACTAGTTTCTAATCGTGAAATAAGAACACACTCAGAGTCCCTGTACTGTCACAACCTAACACAAAACTTGGTCAATCTTTTATTATTTGTTAATTCAGTGAATATGAAATTATAGTGTATAGTTTTCTCAAAGAGTTGAATATTTCTTTAATCTTTTCATTTTAGTTTGTACACTTATCTTTTCCCTTTTGTCTTTGCCATATTTTATTTGTCTCTTTCAGCAGAAATACCTTAAGTATATATTCCCACTGATATGTCTATTTGATCCTGATCAATAGTTTATTATTGCTTTGCAATTTGTTTGTAAATAGTATAAATGTAACAGGAATGCATGTTTTATAAAGGCTTGAAAGGAATCACCAATAAGACAAACTAAATAGGCTTCATTTTTTTTAAATGACTACAATTTATTAAAAATTTATATATTTCCTTCATTATTAAAAATCACTTTTGGTATCAATTTTGTTATTTTCATTTACCTAGAACATTATTTTCAGAGGGCTTGACAAATTTCTTTTTTATGACTAGCTTATTAAAACGATGTCATCTTCTTTTTTTGTTAATTCTTAAACTTGTTTTAGTTAACATTTTCTTTGTTATGCACATTTGAAGTTTATATATTTTTTCTTTATATAAAGAATCTCTGGTTTATTTAACAAATTTCATTCTCAAAAAGTTATATTTCTTTTATTTCAGTCTTATTTTATTTATTTATTTTATTTTGCCTCAATAGGACTAAATTATTGCTTCATTTGCTAACTTCTTGAACTAATTGATTAACTCATACATTTTTTGTTTAATAATAATGCACTATTATTATTTTGTGCATTCCATTCTGAATGGACATAATATTATTTATGTCAACTGGTCTCTGAGGAGATAAACTAAAATTCTTTAGTTTATTTTGTAAACTTTATGGAGGCATAATTGACAAGCATTATAAATTTAAATTCTAAAGGAGGATATGCTGTGAAACAATTATCACAATCAAAACAATGAGTTGACTTTTTAAGAAACTACCAAAGTCATTTCCAAAGTGATTGAATTATTTAACCTCTCAGCAGTGTATGAGAGATTCAGTTCCTCCACATAGTTCACAACATTTTAAATGCTCAGTCTTTTTAACTTTTGCCATTTTAATAGGTACATAGTGGTATCTCATTGTTTCAATTTGCATGAAATTCTACATGTTTTGAAGTATCCCAGATATTCTGTGGTTTGCTTTTGAAATAATAATTATTTTCTAAAATATATTTTTATGGATTTCAGAGAGGAAGGAAGAGGGAGGGAGAGATAGAAATATCAATGATGAGCGAGAATCATAGATCGGCTGACTCCTGCATGCCCCCCACTGGGGATCAAGCCTGCAACCCAGGCATGTGCCCTGACCAGGAATCAAACCATGACTGCCTGGTTTTATATGTCAATGCTCAACCACAAAGCCATGCTGGTGGGCTGAAATAATAATTATTAAAGGGAGTTAAGAAGCCCTATAGTTGGGATGTTTTATTTTCACTAGCATTATAATTATTATATAATATCTTAATATTATAATGTATATTATTTCTATGTGCACAATAATATTATTTATGTCAACTGGTCTCAATCATGATTTTAAATATAATTACATGAAACAGTGGAATAAATCATAAACTAAATGGCATATGCAATTGTTACACTTATTTAATACTATCAACAAAAAATCTGTTCTATTTATGATGGGATGCTGACAAGGAAGAGCTGGGGGATGTGAGAGGAACACTAGACCACCAGTCATGAGTCTGGTTATCCAGTATTTCTGCCTGGATGGCTAATTCTCTCAACAAGAATCTCTACACACACTCCCATTCTCTGAAGGACTAGCTCAGTGCCATGTGAAGAGCTACTGAACTTAAAGCACTAAAGTTCTTAAATTTCCTCTTTAAATACTACTTACAATGCTAAAAATGTCATAATAGTTAAATTAAAACAATGAAGACAGCATCTAATATATGAAGGATTGCTTATTGAGTGTTAACATGTCTAAAATTACATCTCCATATTTTACTATATGTATTTTTTCCAACAGCCAGGACTTATCAGCATGTATATGTAAGTGAAGATAAGTATCTGAGGAGAGTAATTACTCTTTAATAGAATCACAGGCAAATTTTTATAGCACCAGTTTAACTGTTTAGACAACTGATCATTAAGAAATGATACAGATGTAATTAGAAATATCATTGTCAAATCAATGGCAGTCAGGAAACTAAGATCCTGATGGATTTAAAAATATATAGTATATTTTGCCCTAACTGGTTTGGCTCAGTGGATAGAGTGTCGGTCTGCGGACTGAAGGGTCCCAGGTTCGATCTGGTCAAGGGCATGTACCTTGGTTGCGGGCACATTCCCAGTAGGGGGTATGCAGGAGGCAGCTAATCGATGTTTCTCTCATCGATGTTTCTAACTCACTACCCCTCTCCCTTCCTCTCTGTAAAAAAATCAGACACTATATTCATATTCATTAGTACCTGAGAGACAATCATTTATACCTATTGGGGAGACCTTGCCCAAGTCAGACACCCATTATGGGCCTGTTTCCTCATTATTTAAGGGAAAATGCACTTACATGTTCTTGACATATCATTAAAGCTCTGATAGTCCATGATTTTGTGTGTTTATGTACCCTACTTTTGGATAAGAAGTAAAAAATTACACAGCTTAAAAGGAACTACTTATTGCCACCACTGGGAATAGTGGCCAGGAAATGTAGTACATACTCTAGAATAAACTCTATTAAGAAATCCTGGAAGAATTGGGTCATTTAGCCTGGAGAAAAGAATACTGAGGGAGGGTTTACTAGGATCTCCTGGGGCATTTTCTCAGCATCAAAGCCAGATGGCCTTTCTTAGTTTTCTTGTTTAGGCCATGTGTAAATGAAGTCATTAATATGACCTGATGGCAGCTTCCTTTCTGTCTATTGGCCTTACAGAGGCTGTCAGAGTGTTTGTGGGAATATGTCTGCCTGTAAACTCTATCTTTTCTTGGATGTGAGTGACAAGTGGACAAGTTAGTGAATATTGAAATGTGAGGATTCTGATTAAACAAAAAGAAGTGACCCTACCCACAGATCTCTGAGGAGCCTGAGTCAATAAGCAAAACCATAAATCAACATAAAAATATAGTTTTGCTTTTTCATATGTCAAAAGAATATTTATTCAATAAAACAGTGGATTATCCCTCTGAATCTGGATTACCTTAGTTAGTTTTAATAGACAAACATTCACACACATGTAACCACTATTATGATCATAACAACACTTTTGATAGTGGACTTTTTAATTTATTTACTAGAGGCCCAGTGCATGAAATTCATGCATTTGGGGGGGAGGGTGGTTCCTCAGTCAGGCTTGCATCCTTTAGCAGTCTGGGAGCCCTCAGGTGATGTCTGACTGTTGGCTTAAGCCCGTTTCCCACAAGGAGTGGGCCTAAGCTGGAAGTTGGACATCCTTAGTGCTGCTGCAGAGGCAGGAGAGGCTCCCACCACCACCACTGCACTTGCCAGCCATGAGCCCAGCTTCTGGCTGAGTGGTGCTCCCCTTGTGGGAGCACACTGACCACCAGGGGGCAGCTCCTGCATTGAGCATCTGCCCCCTGGGTGGTCAGTGTGTGTCATAGCGACCAGTTGTTCCGCCATTCAGTCGATGTGCATATTAGCCTTTTATTATATAGGGTAGAGGCCTGGTCCACAGGTGGGGGCCAGCTGGGCTGGCCTGCCCTGATGGGAGCCCTCTATCGGGGTGGGGGTCCCCACTGGGGGGCGGGGCCAGCCAGGGCGAGTAGCCACGGTTGTTCTGGTCGTATTGGTCGTTCCACCTTTTCAGTTGCTGGGCTTTTATTATATAGGATTATTTATTTCAGAAAGGAAGGAAGAGGAAGAAAAAGACAGAAACGTCAATGATGAGAGAGAATCATTGATCAGCTGCTTCTTGCATGCCCCACACTGGGGATCGAGCCCACAATCTGATCATGTGTCCTGACGGGGAATTGAACTGTCACCTCCTGTTTCATAGGTCGACGCTCAATCACTAAGTCACGCTGGCTGGGCCATAATGGACATCTTGATCCCATAAAGAAACTTGCTTAATCTTTAACCCTTTATCTACTTCATTTTCCAAAAGCATTTTCTTAAGGCCTACTATGTAGTAGGCACTGTCCTGAGAACCTAGCATATAGGTAAATCAAAATACCTGTTAATTTTGCTCTTGAAGTGTAAGTGCAGGCAAAATAATGATCAAACATTTGCACAATTGAATGTAAGATTATCATAATTTTTTTTTATAAATGGAAATGGAAGACACCATAAGAGTCCAATAGAGGGAACTAGCCTGGGGTTATAAATCATCATGAAATGATGTTTGCACTGGGCTCTGAAGACTCAACTAAAGTTAAAGTGAAGCAGAAAGAAGATTATTCAAAGTACATGAAACAGGATGTGCAAGCACACTGCAGTCTAAGAGATTTGATTTAATTAATTTCTAACCCAATGTGCATGGCTGACGTTAGATGCTACCCAACAGCCATTCATTCACTCATCCCACAATATTTATTATGTCTACTATGTGTTATATGAAGGCACTGTACACTCTAATGGGAACAGGACAGTGATAAAGGAAGGCCAGGTCTGGGACTTCATGGAACTTTTAATCTAGGGGAAGAAATAAATATTAAGTTAATAGTAACAATAAATATATTAATTATAAGAAATCCCAGAAAACAGAAGACACAATGCCTCGCCTTGGATATGGGACACAGTTGTGAGATGGGAAAGAATTCCTTGTTGAAATCACATTTGTTATTCTAAAAACAAGAGAAAAAGCTTTCCAGGAAGAGGAAATTATTGACTCAAAGTTGCTGACACAGGGAATATCTTGGTGGAGAAGTGGGAAAGAAAGATGGCCAGGCAAAGTGGCCTGGCTCCAAGAGCACTGGTACTGGGTTTGCTCTCTGTCTCAGCAGTATTAGGCAGCTATTGAAACAGTTTAAAGGGAAGAATATATAACAAGAATTTTGTTTTAAGAATATTGTATGACTGCTGTGTGGAGAATGGGTTAAAGGTAGGCAACTATAAAAATAGGTGATCATCGTGTAATCTATTAAAGTTATCCACATGAAAGAAAATGGCAGCTCAGAACAGAAAGGTACAGCATGATTGTTATGTTTAGAAAACATGTTTAGGAAAGATCCAAATCTATTTGAAGCCATAACCTAGACCCTGTCACCTTGTTGCCAACACAGGCAGATGATAGCATGTATCATACTCATTTAGTTATCGTTGTCATACATAGTATTACATGGCAAGATTATATTTCTACTGATCATTACTCAGTGATCTTATATTTAGCTTTGATCCAGATATAAGGGGGACTGATGAACATATTTATGTCAGTGCACCAAAGTTAAGTCATAGCAATGCATTTTCTGGACCAGGGATCACTGTTTATATAAAATGGGAAAGAGTTTTTATCGGTAGAGGTCAATAGTACAATAACACATTTTAAAGTATTTTATCAGATAGTAAGAACCTTCCATAAAACAAGGAAAATACAGTTTAAATGTCAATAAAAGGAACTTAGGTCAGAGATAGAAGAATATCCTTATGAGAAGTAAAAAAAAAAAAATTCAATACTTAAAGGAGGTATGTTAAGAAAGTATTGATCCAGGAAATATACTATGAACCATGGAAACACCTAGGGCTACTGCATGGGTTTCTACAGATTGTTCATTGTAGTTTTCATGGTTGGCACTTCATAGAGTTATGCAGTGAGCAACCTGACCAAATGTTTGTCACTGTCTTAATCTCGCTCTGTCCCTTGTCTGCTCTTGACTCTAGACCAGTCATTTCACCTATTGGATTTTCTGTCTAATTTTGAGAAGTTGGACTATTGCCTTAGATGCTTATCTATCTCCACAATTCTATGATTCCCAGCCAATATCTCTGAAGTTGACAATAGGGTAACTTCTTATGGTGTTGAAGCAGTATTTTCTTTCTTTCTAGGTCTCTTGTGGATTTCTATTCACTAGTAGGTTCTTCTAAAAGTATCCAAGCCAGATTGGAAGGTTTAGTAAAGCTTAATATCTGACTTCTTCACATCAGTAGACATCAGCATAGCCTTCCTTTCTAGTCCTGTGGTTCATTCAGGTATGCTTTGTCTCTCTGAGTCTCAGATTAGCAAGTGTTTTACGTGATGAGGTCTCAGTAAATCTGCCAACCCAAAAATGTGCAACCCTCAATTCTTGAACTCAGTTTTCCATACAGCTTGACGAGATTTGCTATAGACCAAAATATATTTTCAGCTGTTACAGACAGCCCTTAAACATTTGCAGCTCGATGCAGTTGAATATTCACACTGTGTTTTTAATTAGGCTAATGTGTGCTTGCTCCAATGTATAATAAAAGACATAATCCATAATTATAACCCCTTTGCACTGCTTCCTGTCAGAGGGATTGGTAAAAAAAAAATCTTGTTCTATCTTTCAATTTGTTAATGGGATTATGATGAGCAAAAAAGCCTGATTACTATGGCCGAGCAGGCATGCCTTAGCAAGGTGAAAGGATTAATGCTACAGGTCATCAGTAATTTAAAGATGTCAACTGCCAGGCTCATTCATGGGTTTCTGAGAAACCAGACAATCTAGAAAATGTTTGCTAGTAGGAGGTGAGCACGTCATCCACCCTTAATAAATGCATAGAGAAAAAGAGTCCTCACACAACTCTACAATTCAAAACTACTGTATGCACCAGTAAAAGGTAATACTCTAACCATGAATCTATATATTTGGGAGTGGGGGAGGTAAGAGTGAACAGGGAAATTGCTTTTCAGTGCATAGAGTTTAAAACATATTCTACATTATGAATTCTATCATAACACTTATCATGCTCTGTTATTGGTATTTTCATGTGTAAGATTTTTTTCCCTTAACTGGATTTCACACTCCACAAAGGTAAGGTTTCAGCATGAAGCAGTGGACATTGCCCATGGTGGGTGCAGGACACAAGCTCACAGAAAATTATAAGAACAATCCCTAAGTTCCCTAGTTGTACAGGCCAGGAAAAGTCATGTCATGTCAGTATTAGTAGATTTTAATGAAAGATTTATTTTCTTTTAAAAATGTATAAGTTAATGTTTAGTGAACTATAATGAAAAGTACTGAATCCTGTGTCTTTTGCCAAATGCATTTTCCTCTTCTGGATTTTTTAAGTAAAGAGACTTTTGTGGATGCTTGCCTATTGCATAAGCTATTTTACCATCACATGTCAGAGCTATTCATACTGTCACAATCATATATTCTATTCCACTGGATGACATAATGATGCAAGCAACTCTTGGGTTGTACAGAATAAGCCTTTGGAGTCACAAAAACATAATTTAAAAATTAGTGTTTATAAAAATCAACTCTCCAATTAGTGAGAGGCCAGAAATTTCTAAACCCCTCCAAAATCTATTTTACTAAATTATCTCCCTTCCTCCTAAGTAAAAAAGTTAATTTTCTTACTAGGCTGGAGAATGGCAGAGGGGGGAAACAGGACAGCTGGGAGCCTCCATGCACACTATGGGAAAGAAAACATAGTCCACAGTGGAGGTGAAAGAATGCAGACAAGCTAAACACTAATTCTTTTGAGTATGAGGTTTAAATAATTACTACTTAAGTAAATAAAATTCTAAAAATAATTAATTATTTAAAAATAAAAGCAGTGATTTAAATATCTTCACAATAAACCAAGGAACTTACAATTCATTGCTCCTGATACTCTATAAGTAATAATAATTCTTTATTTTAGGTATATATTTTTTCAGTTTTCTTTGATGTATCTTTGTTGTCACAGAGGAAAATAAAAGTGCAAAATTGTGTGGTTATTTTTTTCTGAATTAATTTTTCCAATACCGTCTGTTCACTTTATTACACAGTATAAGAACAATTAAGTCATTTTTAAAAAGAAACTAACTTGGAAGATAACAATTGTAGGATACTGCCTTTCTTAAAAAAAAAAGATGTGAGACCTAATAAGGAACTATATTTTACTATGTTTGTTATTGATGCTATAAAACACAATTTTAACAGCCAGGAAATGCAATGCAATTGATCACAAGTTAGAAAAATACATTAATTTGAGTTACTGTATTTTTCATATGTAATTTGAAATTATGTATAGACATTAAAATGTCTTATTGGATGGTATAAATTACTATTTCATTACATCAAATTAATATGTGTCTATAAGAGATTTACCCTAAAATATCCTTGGACGTCTGACACAACAACTGACCATGGTCTATTATTTGCAATAATTTTCTCAATAGTCCCAGGTCTGGTCTATAGTACAGTTTGTTGCTTTTGACCTATTGTTTCTTGAAACAGCCATTGGACTAAAATAATGTCATCCATAAAAATGACCAGTTAGTAGTAAAAAATAAAGGACTTTACTGAGGACAGAATAATCAAACATGAGACAGCAGTTTAACAACCCTTTTTAAAGGCTACTTTGTTTTCAGGAAGGAGATGCTGCCTCCCAGATCCATCTCCATCACTCAGCTTGTCAAGAAATGATGGCAAAAGAATGTGTTCCTACTGTGTCTGGCTTCCTCCTGCACAGCTAGATGAACTCAGAAGAAGAAAAGAGCTCTTCTGGTCAGCAGGGTCAGAAGCACATGTTTCAGATCACTTTCCAAAATAATGGTATCCTTTTGATCGGGTTATAATGAAACCATTAGTACATTAACAAAATACCCTGATTCTAACTATATATAGGACCCAAATTATCTAATTATTTCCCAGGCAAATGCAGTGTGTCGTGTGTGTGTGTGTGTGTGTGTGTGTGTGTGTGTGTGTGTGTGTGTTGGGTTCTTGTGCTCCTCAAAGCCCAAATGTTTTAATTAGTTGCTAATCCTTCCTTTAGGCATAATTTCAGGAAACATGTTTAAGCTGATATTGCACAGATCTACTTTCCTCACCTTGGCCGCCCAAAGCAAGATTATCTTGGTATCTCACATTCTATCTCAGCCTATCTGAAACTTTCCTAGAGTTAAATTTGTAAGAGAGTAGAGTTTCTTTGGCTTCCAACTGACTGAAGAATGTTTCATATTTTACTGTCCCTTTTTCATGTGATGATACAGTCTCCTGCTCAGGTTCATAACCTTGGAGGTCATCTTTCATCCTGAACACCATTTGATTATAAATTTACATCACACAAATCTCCTTCTATCATCTCCAGAACATAGCAAGGCTGTGACCAAAGCTGTCTCAGGAAGATGCCAATTCAATAATTCATACCATTATTATATCTCGGCTGGTCACAGTAATTCATCCCAGTTGTAACACCAGTAACTCTCTCAACCCTGTATTTTAGTAGTGCTGAAGAAGTCTCCCATCTATTGCCGTTGCTGTTACTCTAACATATCTCATCTGTTTGTCTAATACAATTGAATTATGCATCCAAGTGTCTCCAGTCCATTAATTATTTATATAGCTTTTAGCACCTCAATACCTAAATTCTTCAACAAAAGAGAACATACTCAATGGGTATGAGGATTGCGGGTGGGCATAACCGGAGAAGCAGCCTTAGGAAAGCTAAATATTGAGCCTATTTCTGTGAAAGGACCTACCTAGAGTAGTACTACAAAGCAATCAGACACATAAAGAGAGTAAGTGTAAAATCAACCAGATTAAAAGAAGAATCTAAAACTAAAACTATACTAGAATAAAGGAGAGCAATCTGAAACTACTTTTTAAAGTTTTGAAAGCTCTACATTAAGCTAAGGGGAAGAATAGAGTTGTAAGAAAATAAGTCTGATTTACTAGTAGAATATAAAATTTTCATCATTTTGTATTTACCAATTACTGACTCTAAATAGTTTGTATAGCACTTTCATTGCAATGCCTGACCATCTTCTTTTATCTGGCTCCTATTTATTGAGAGATTGCTACATACAAAGCATAGTATGTATAGCGTGTGTGTGTGTGTGTGTGTGTGTGCATGTGTGTGTAAAGTCATGAGCCATAACCTCAAGTGGATTACAAATCAGTTCAATGAAATTATGTGTCCTATTTATATTGATGACCACTGTCAATTCTTTCTATAAAACATCATTATGGAGTCCTATAGGAGGCTGAAGACTTACTCTAATCAACTGAGTTGTATATTTCCAAAGACTCAGTTGTATTTATCTCCAAATTGGATCATACTCATGTTACGCATTATTCTAAGTAAATAATTTAATTGTATATAAAATAAACTGCTGAAAGATGAATATAAAAAGTTATTATTTCTAAGAGAAGTAATTTAATTTGAATGCCTGTGATGTGCATACCCTAAGGTCACCGCAACCAGTCATAGTCTTGCATAATCCCTCACCTTAAATGCATGTGAAAACCGAGACTCGCTTTTAACCAATAGAATATGGCAAAGATGATAGCACATTTCTGCCATGATTATATTGCATTACATAATAACCCATGTTAGCACACTAGATATAGAGATTCTTGTACTGGTCTTAAAGGAGCAGAAAGCAAAGTTGCAAACAACCTACGGAGTGAGCCATATGGCAGGGAACTGCAGTCAGCCACTGTTACTTGAGGATCATCCCCAACAAACAGCCAGTAAGAAGCAGGGACCCTCAGTCACAAAGCCACAAGGAAATAAATTTGTCCACTAACCTGAAAGAGCTTCAGAGATGATTCTTCCCTGATTGAGCCTCAGATGAGAATACAATCTTGACGCAAACCTCTGAGCAGAGGATCCAACTAAGCTGTGCCCGGCATCTGACCTTCGAAACCTGTGAGATAATAAATGTATGCTGTATGAAGTGCCTAAGTTTGTTATACAGCAATAGAAAACAAATATAATACCTTAGAAGGGTTTACTAAAGTCAATTTGTTCATCATAAAAAGAGCCACCATGTAATACTTCTGTCAAATTCAGTCCAGGCAGGACAATAATAAATATTTGAGAAAAAATATAATTGTCAATAAGTGATTTTCCTTTAGAGTTTAACAAAAGTATATTTAAGATGCTGCTCCATTTTAGAGAACTTCAATGCAGAAATCATAAATGATGCATTAGGGAACAGTTTACATCAGAAATATAGTGATAAATTACAATCACCAGATATATACTCAAATAAAAGTCTTGGGCAATACTAAAAGATTGAAGAATTATTTTATGTAGTTCTCTTTTAAGTTAGAATAACAGATTAAAAAGTAATAGTTTAAAAATATTTTATGCTTTAACCCAG
>NW_005353702.1:495284-536220 GCF_000412655.1 Myotis brandtii | reverse complement strand
TGCCGGAAGCCGGTCCATCCTTGCTGCTTGACACAGTCGCTGCAGGGAAGAAACATCTGCACAGCATATGTTTTAAGGGACCTGGGGTATATGGCATACTGTTCTTAATATGTTTGCTCCCCTTCTTAGCGTTATGTGTTTTAACCAAGGTCATCTCTCCAGGAAAGGTTGTTTCCCCAGGTGGGAATTTTTCCCTGGAGTTAGGGATTAAACAAGACTAAGGAAGAGAATCAGTAAAACCCCTTAACTAAGTGCCAGGCAGGTAGTTAATCACTTTAACTACAAACAATCACGATTAAGCTACATAATCTTTACTTAGGATAATCTCCTTCAGTTACTTCCTTGTAGCTTAACAGAACAATAGAGTAGTGATGTTGGAATGGAGATAACAAACGCCCTAACCTTTGGAATAGAATGGATAGGATTAAAATCAAATGGTATAAATACAGATGTAACAGGACAATAAAAAGAGAACCTCCCTATGCTGATCAACTGAACGCTGTCTCCTTGTCTTTCATTCTTCGCCGACTCTGTCTACACCTTTGGGAACCCCTGGACCTGTTGGGGTTGGACCCCAACAATCCAATTCTGAAAAAAAGGAAAATTTAAACAAAAGAGAATCTCAAGACCTGAGGCAGGAGCTCACTAATATCATTCCAAGTGGGAAGAAAGTTGGAGGAATACTCATAATGAATCACCCTACCTAGAGGTCTACAGTTGAAGAAAGCTCAGCTAGCCAAGAACTCCATTAAAAAGTATGGTATATAACCTTTGGTTATTGAAATTTTTATTGCCACTATATTATCCTTACACTGAATGGCCATTATCCCAGCTACTGGTTCTCATAGGTTTCTGTTAGCTGCTTTATCATGTTGCAGTTTGTACTACTTAGGCAGGCCATGATGATGTATTGCAGTCAGCTAAAGTGTAGAACATTCTTAGATTTATTTTGACACCTAAAGCAACTTTTCATTAGGCTGGTAACAAGCCATGTAGATGCCATAGTCCTCGCAAAAGCATCATTAGGATGTCGAAAAAGTGCTGACATAAGTGTGGACATTCTCAAGAAGTTGTTTAAGAAACTGATAGGGTGGAAGCTCTTAATTTTCTCAGGGAGCAGTAGGGGGGAATCTATATGCAAATGACAAAGCAATGGTGTCCATTCTTCTTTACAAAAAAGTTCCCATTATGCACATCTAAGAGCTCCACCCACACTTCCCTGGTTGACTTTTTATGAAATTACTGAATGCGCTGGGACATTGAGCAATAGCAAGTGCTTCCAATAGCTGCTTTGCTGTTGTTGGAATGGCATAAACATTTCATGGGACACATAAAAGACTCAGGATGAGGTAGGCAGAGGAACTCACTGAAATGTATTATTAAGCAATGAAATGCGGAACAAAGACAAAACCATGAAATTTACTATAAAACTATATGTAAATTTATTTCACAACACAGGTGAGAAAATAAATAAAAAGGGTACAATCCCTAAACTGCCATGGGTACAATTCTCTACAGATTATTGTGCAACAATTCTACTAGAATTTCTGTAAATTTGAAATCAAGTGGAACTAGCCTATAAGATATTATATTGTAATAGGTAGTCCCACAGGACAGGAAAAGACAATCTTTTTAATAAATAAAAAAAATGATTGAGTATATTAAAATTTATAACTTCTCTTTATTAAATGACCCCATTAACCAGTTAACTGCCATGCGTCCAAAATGGAAACCATCCCCACATGCCACGATATTTTGAATTTAATTTAAAAAATCATCTGACTCTGGAGTTGAATAAAGGATGTCATCTTCTTCTTGCGAAGTGCTTAGTTCAATTATTTCTTCATCTGATGTCATTAATGGGGATTGAATTTTATTTGCACAATATATTACAATGATAAATTCAATAGTAAAATAATGATAATTTTCAATTCTGCAGAAATATCAATAAAAGCGAGCACTAAATAAAAATAAACTATCGACACAAAAAGCCTCCAAAACACTACATTTTGTTGATGCTCCAAAGACAAAAATGTAAAAAAATAATGAAGAATGCACACCATGTTTACCATTTTAGTCTTGAAATTCATGATAACACAAATAAATTTCATGTCACAATGAACAAAACAAATTTCAAGTGTTGCAGTGTTTCTCTCTCGCGTGTCTGAGTGGCAGCCCTATATATCAATATTGGAATTTCTTCCATATGCGCTGGAATATTTACAAATTTAAGTTACCATAATTTTCTTTACAAACCCAGTGATGTCACTAACAAGTCTGATTTTAAAATTGGGTGACCAGAGTTGATATGAGAGGTTTGCGGCTGTAGATGCCTATGGTGTGTGGGGAAGGTCTGCCACTTGCGTCTATAGATGCTTATGGCGTACAAAGGGTTAATAAAATGACAATGCAAGATACAGAGGAAAAAAATACCTATAATGCACAAGGTGTGTAGTTTAAATTAAATTATAGCTGCCCCTTGAACAATGCAGGCCTTAGGGGTGCCAACTACCAGTGTGGTAGAAAATCTGTGCATACTTTTTGACTCTCCAAGAAGTACACTACCAATAGCCTACTGTTGACTGGAAGCCTTACTGATAACATAGACAGTTGACTAATACATATTTTCTATATTATATGAATTATATATTGCACTCCTACAATATAGTAAGCTCTTGAAAAGAAAATATTAAGAAAATCATAAGGAAGAGAAAATACATTTACAGTACTTTGGTATTTATTGAAAAAGATCTGCGTATAAATGGACCTGCAGGGTTCAAGGGTCAACTGTACTTTTAGGGCTTTTCAGTCCTGTATTTGTAGGAATTCAGTAGACAATGAGCAATATAGCTTTTGATTCATCAGAAGGAATGATACACAAGGTTGGCATACAAGCATACATTTACCCTTAGTCTATTAAATTCAAAATATTTCCTTAGTAGTAGGAGGTGATCCAAAGGTGACTGTGTAAAAGTCCTGTTCTAAGGGGCTTGCAATAAAGCCATCGATGCCCCTCTTTGCAGGCACAATGATTTCTGCCACATTCTGAGTTGCTAAGCTCTCTTCTTCTAGCTCCTTCTCTTTCCCTTCAACCCATCATCCTTTTTAATTACGATTATTTTTCTCCCCTATTACACTGCAATCTCAAGTCTCTGAAGCTTGCTTTCTCCTGTTTAGAATGAAAAAAAAAAGCCAGAGCCTACTTCCTTTACATGATTGGCTGCTAAGGTAATAAAACAGAATGAATGTCCAAGGGAATTGCACATTTGGTTGTACATACAGAATAATTCTCTCAGACATTTTCAAAAGGAAAGCACTTAAAATGTACTGTTTAAAAATCATCCTCTAATCCTTTCTTGTCTTTTAAATTTTCCCTGAATTTCTCCCCCAGACACTTAAAAAGCTTTTCATTGTCTCCTCTTAGGAGATCTAGAGAAATAAAAGTGTTTTAAATGGGCTGTTTATGTTTCTACCTTAAACTTTCATTTTTATTTGATTTTTTTTGCATTTATTCATATCTGCATTTCCCTTCCCTAACCCTATACATGTGCTTGGTAGCTCTGAATTGCTGGAGTGAAAGTATCTTGAAGGCAGGACCAGTGCAGGTAGTTACCGATTGCATGCATAAAATGAATTAAAATTGATGTCAGTTGTAAAGAACCATGTTGATTTGCTATTTTTCCTCTGGCCACATGGGCGTGAGAAGGTTAAGAAGCATCATGAAGAGGGAAGAAATAACGCTAGGCTTGTGTGATCTCCCTATGTCTTCTGGTTTTTGAGGTATCTAGACTTCTCCTCCGTACACCTAAAAGAAAGCATGTCCTGAGATTCAGAGTCCTGAGATTCAGAGTGCCTGGTCGTGACTAATAGCAGAAAGTGCCTCAAAGGAGAAATTGGAATCAGTCATTTGCTGGAACTTTTTGTTTGTTTGTTTGTTTTTTATCTTTATTGTTGAAATAATGTCCCCTTTTATCCTCTCCCAGAAATAACCTGTTGTTGAAAATCCAAAGAACACTTTGATTTGCAAAGCTCTCGTCTGTTTGAGTATCACTCTCTTCTTTGCTTATAGACTTATTATGAGGATTCACATGAAATAGAGTGAAAATATTTTGAAATGAATAAAGGACATGTACGTTTAAAATGTTATCACTAACACTGTAACTAAAGTCTAAGTGTTAGTAGTAGCAATGGCTGATGCTCAATGACAAAACAGTAGAATTGAACATAAGCAAAATCAGGCATGCCAACAAATGTTTCTTCAGTATCGGCAAGTGCAGCACTGACCCTCAAGGCAGCAGTGAGCAGGGGTTTAGGGTTCCCCATTAAACACAGTGCCTCACAAACTCCTTCCAGGGCTTGGGTGATCACATGTGCAGCTCAGCCCAGGCAGGGCGAGGTGGAGCTTACATCTCTGAACAATGCTAATGGGAGCTTGAATCCTGGTTGATCATTCAGGAGAAGAGTGGCAAGAGAGATTCTCATTCTCCTAGGCAAGGGCAACTAGAAGTCTTCATCCTTATCTTCTGAATCTAGGCCAACTCTAAAACTGCCGTTTAGCTTTGGTTTCAATGATTGTTACTTTTGCTAGCCTGAAACTATAATCAAAGAGCTTTATTTTTAATTTTTTTGGTCCTTATCCTATATAATAAAAGCCTAATATACTAAGTGTCCAGTCGACCAGTTGGCCGTTCAACCAATCAAAGCGTAACATGCTAATGATATGCTAAGGCTGCTCAACCAGTCGCTATAACATGCACTGACCACCAAGGGGTTGACACTCTGACGGTTAGGTTAGCTTGCTGCTGGGGTCCAGCTGATTGGGACTGAGCAAGATGGGCTGGACATGCCCTGGAGCCCTCCCGGGGTCCTTCCCTGGCTGGCCAACTTTCCACGTCTCTACCTGGTTAACATGCTAATGATATGCTAAGGCTGCTCAACCAGTCGCTATAACATGCACTGACCACCAGTGGGTTGACACTCTGACGGTTAGGTTTGCTTGCTGCTGGGGTCCAGCTGATTGGGACTGAGCAAGATGGGCTGGACATGCCCTGGAGCCCTCCCGGGGTCCTTCCCTGGCTGGCCAACTTCCCACGTCTCTACCTGGTCCCAATCGTGCACCAGTGGGGTCCTTCGACCTGGCCTGCACTCTCTTGCAATCCAGGACCCCTTGGGGGATGTCAGAGAGCCAGTTTCAGCACGATCCCACAGGGGGAGCACTGCTCAGCCAGAAGCCGGGCTCATGGCTGGCAAGTGCAGCAGTGTTGGTGGGAGCCTCTCCCTCCTCTGCAGCAGTGCTAAGGATGTCCGACTGCCAGCTTAGGCCCACTCCTTGTGGGTAGCGTCAGTTGGAAATCCCCTGAAGGCTCCCAGACTGTGAGAGGGTACAGGCCAGACTGAGGGACTCTCCTCCCCCCCGAGTGCATGAATTTCATGCATCGGGCCTCTAGTATACTGATAATGGCTTCTTGAACACAGTAAGCCTCCTAAATAATTTATCAAATGATCATTGTTGGTTTCTGCTTACCTTTATTGCATTATAAATACAGACTATCAGGGGTAGGCATTAGCGTTCTCGATTTTGACCCAAATTCAGGCAAATCTAGAAGCTTTTATCTAAGTTTCAGAAGCAATCATTCAGTAGCCAACAATGTAGTTTTCTTCCTGAAACATTTTATTGGTATGATAGTTCTGGTATACATTTGAGAAGGAAGAAAACACACATAAGTATGAGGGTGCTGTACCCAAGGACTCCTGGAGGGATGACTGACCTAATCGCAGTCCCAAGCACCACATTTATAGCCATTCTGGTGTAATCCACCACTGGGAAACTATTCTGTTCCACAACTTTGATATATTTGTATTAATTTCAGAGAGGAAGGGAGAGGGAGAGAGATATAGAAACATCAATGATGAGAGAGAACCATTGATTGGGCTGTCTCCTGCATGCCTCCTATTAGGAATCAAGCCCCCAACCTGAGCATGTACCCTGACCAGGAATTAAACCATGACCTCCTGATTTATAGGTTGATGCTCAACCATTGAGTCATACACTGAGCATGTCCCACAACTTTGTATCATTTAACTCAACACCTGTTCTAAGGTACCTTGGAATCTAACCTGGTAATAACAATGTCACTTGATTGGCAAAAAATTAGAACAAATAGAATTGAATGAATTTTATGTATATTTCTCTTTCTTGAATGGTATGAAATAAGCACTGACAAGTTCTTATTGTCAAATTAATTGTATTTTCAATCATGAAAACATATTTGCTCTTCTAAGTTAAGACACATTCACCCATTTTATGGTATATTATGACTCATTTAAATAAGTAGTGACTCACTTAACTTTCTGAAGTTTCCTCTTTTCTCTGATTTTGCATTTACTTCCTCATGCTGGGGGGCAATTCTAACATCTCTGACCACTTAGGTACCTAATATACTTATGTGAAAAACAAACAGAAAAAAGATCTGCTCTATTGTACTGCAGAGTTCATAGATGTTCACTTTTCCCCTAATAAATTAGCTACTACTTGATGGACTTGCTTCCTCCAAGATTGATCCATTCTCTACAGTGAGAGAAACCAAGATGAGCTTAATCCTATTGAAATGACAGAATCTAAAGACCCTAAAAGCCCCAGAATTAACACATGGTATTCCATGTGAAAATTTAATCCTTCTATTAAACAAAATACACTTTTATTAAACAAAATACACTTACAACATATCCTGGCTCAGAATTCACTTTTGATTTTGAGTTCTGTCTCATGTATGGAAGGATTAGTCCTTTTTCTCTAACATCTGAAGCAATGAAGCAGTGATATCAAAAGGGAAGAAGAAATATTGGAGAATGAGGGGGGAAATGTCTCAAGGAGATCACTTAGTTTTTAACCGCAACAATAATTCTTTTCAAAATTACTTAGCTAAATGCCTTATTTAAATAAAATTTGTTTCTTGAAAAAAACTTTAGATTCTAAAAGGATACATTGTGTTTATAATATCCTTAGTAGGAAACTATACTCATTTGGAGGGAATTATAATTTTTAAAAAACCACAACTTTTATTTTAGATATTGAATAAATAAATGATAGTTCAAAATATCATTTGTTATGGTGACATATTCTTGAATTTCCCATCTCAAATTTGCTAAAATCTAAGTTCTTCATATACCTCTCAAAGGGACATGGCAACCACTCCCAAGTTTTCAGTGTGTGTTCCACTAAAATTTTCAATTCATAATAATAGAAACTGTATGCCAATCATCTCTCTACCACTTCAAGTGCCGATTACAGTGTCTGGCACGTAGTATCCATTTATTGGGGACTAGAGGCCTGGTGCACAAAAATTTGTACACTTGGGGGGGGGGGTTTCCCTCAGCCTGGCTTGTGCCCTCTTGCAGTCTGGGACACCTCAGGGGATGTCCACCTGCTGGCTTAGGCCCGCTCCCCGGCGGAACAGGCCTAAGCTGGCAGTCAGACATCCTTCTGGCAGCCCGGGAGCCCTTGGGGGATGTCCACTTGCCAGTGGGGAGCAGGCCTAAGCTGCAGCCAGACATCCTTAGCGCTGCGGAGGAGGCAGGAGAGGCTCCCGCCACCACCACTATGCTGGCAGCCATCAGCCTGGCTTGTGGCTGAGCAGAGCTCCACCTGTGGGAGTGCACTAACCACCAGGGAGCAGCTCCTGCATTGAGCGTCTGCCCCCTGGTGGTCAGTGTGTGTCATAGTGACCAGTCATTCCCAGTCTTTCTGCTGTTAGGGTCAATTTGCATATTACCCTTTTATTATATAGGATTGGGTGAATGCAATTGATAAGTTTTCTAATTGCAAAGATATCTCAATATAGAGTCAACAACTCACTGAGACAGAAAAACTGAAATCAATTTTCAGACATGACACATTTTCAGATGGAATTTGTATACATTTGAAAATAATTTTGATTCCCACTGTAGGATTCTTATCAATTATTTTCTAGGAAAACTAAAATCCAAAATATCCAAACCAGTTGTTTAGTTATGTGAAACAATCTTACCAATGTTGAAAGGTTTCATAGCTCTTTGCTTGTTTTTTTGGTTTGTTTCTAACCATATTTTCTGAAGCATGCCTTCCACTTCTAAAAAGCAACCATCATTTATTATGAAAATTTTGTCTTTCTCTTGAAATCCCCTCTAATATCTACCTCATATTTTTGTATGCAGTATTATGTTGAATAGATAGTCAAGATTATACATTGAAAATGTGCCCTTAGAACAAGAAAATATTTTTATCTCTGAGGAAGACTTTTCACCTGAATTTTGTGACATCTTTTTGCTTAAACATAAACATATAAGCCTATCCCACTCTTAGGCTAACTACGTACAAGAGGTAACATAATAAGTAACCTTGTGATAGATGTATTATTACTGTATGTGACTTAATTGGCTGTGAATTCAGTTCTTGGTTATCTACATATGTATTAGATGTGTGTGAAATGAAACAATTACCCTTCCAATTTTGCTTGTTGTATTAAAAGCTCAAAATATCTTTTCTAACAATATTGTAATTTTATGTTTTGCTAGAAATTTTCATCTAATATTGACTGAAAAGATCAATAGACTATCTCAGCATGTTATGGTGTGCATTTATTTACTGTTGCCACTGAGGCAATAAAATGAAATTACAGTACTTCATCAGCCCATACTATCCTGTACTTAAATTACTTAGAGTGTCATTTCCAACAATATCAGACTCGTCCCATGAAAACTGTGTGGACAATACCCTAACAAGTGAGAGAGGTGGGAGTCAGCAGGAAAGGAGGAGAAATAAGAGCTTATGCAATATGTAGCAGAAACCTGAGGTTTCGATTCAATGTGCCTGTTCCAACCATGTTCTTAATCCTGTTTTATTTCTTGTATTTGATGCTGTGATTGGTATTAAGATTCCTGAAATTATCAGTAAAAATGCTAGCATTGTCACCACCAATAGTAGATTATAATGAAGTAATGTAGAATGTCTTTGGAAGGTCTTTTTAAAATACAAAGGAGCCCTAGCTAGTTTGGCTCAGTGGATAGAGCGTTGGTCCACAAAATGAGGGGTCCCAGATTCCATTCTGAGCATGTACCTCGGTTGCAGGCTTGATCCCCCGCCCTGGTCGAGATGCATGCAGGAAGCAATCAATCGATGTGTCTCTCACATCCATGTTTTCCTCTCTCACTTTGTTTCTTCTCCCTTCCACTCTCTAAAAAGCAATGGAAAAATATCCTCAGGTGAGGATTAATAAAAACAAACAAATGAACAAACAAAAAAAAACAAAAATACCTTTTTGGAAATTATGTCTGGAACCCAGTTTTCCCCTTTGTGTGTAGCAATTTATTGGTACAGAAAGTTCAAAAGATATTGGTGTTTCCAGCCAAAGTGGCTCAGTTGGTTGGAGTGTCATCCCATGCACTGAAAAGTTGCAGGTTTGATTCCTGGTCAGAGCACATACCTGGGTTGTAGGTTTGATCCTCGATTGGGGCATGTACGGAAGGTTACTGATTGAATTGATGTTTCTCTCTCATATTGATATTCTTTCTCTCTCTTTCCTTCTCTCTCTCTTGCTCTCTCTCCAAGCATGTCCTCAGGTGAGGATTAGAAAAAATAATATCCGTATAGATTTATTCATTAATTGATTCTTGCATCAGGCCACTAATTCAACAAATATTCATTTAATATCATCCATTCACCTTACAGTGTGTTTTGTCTTGGGGATAAACACAATCTGGTGGCAAAATATGTCATTAACAGTTTAAATACAATAGCAGCAATAATGAACTTGATAGAGAAACATGCATCTTTATCTGCCTAAGAGGGTCAGCATCATAAAGTAAGTGAGGATTTGTTAACTTTTGCAGAAAGGGTAGGGATGTCTAAGAAGAAAAAGGACAGAAAGTGAAGCGTATTCTAGGGAGAAAAAAATGCAGGTACAAAGATCACACAGGTGTGTGTGTGTGTGTGTGTGTGAGAGAGAGAGAGAGAGAGAGAGAGAGAGAGAATGGGAACTCCAAGTAGTTAGATATTGTTGAAGCATGGCTCACAGTAAATATTCAATAAAATATTGCACCCTGGGCCCTGGACAGGTAGCTCAGTTGGTTAGAGAGTTGTCCTGATATGCCAAGGTTGCAGGTTCCCCCCTAGTCAGGGCACATATAAGAATCAACCAATGAAGACTCTAGCATTAAAATTTACTTTTTAATAATGCATATGCCAACGATTGAATTAGTCCTCCTTCAATTTTGCTGCAAAGGAAAGCATTGGAAACACCTGATTTATAAAAAGGATTTCTTAGTCATCAGGTTATTCACTTTCTCAGCTCAGACCAACACTTTGAAGTATTCCTTTGTTTGATGCCTTGTATGTAGGTTCTGATAACTGAAGGTACTCTTCCTTAATAAGTTTTTCTTTTTTTCAAAATTAGGGAATGACCATTGTGAGAAGGTAGGTGGAAAAGGAAAACCCAGGAGAAAGAGCAGTGTCAGGACAGGTAACACATGAACCACTGAAAATTTGGAAGTTGATATCTCAAATACTCCCTGAGCCTTCAGACTCTTAGGAAAAACATCCATCCCTGAACAGTATGAGAATCCTAGTAGAAAACTGTCGCTCATATACCTACTCTGCTTCAGTGATTCCCTTTATCACCCTTATCATAACTATCCCATGTCTGTGTCTTCCCTAGAAGGTGCTCTCTGTAGAGACAGTGCCTGTGTTTTTCATCTGTTGCCAGTTTGCAGAGGGTGGCACATAGGAAGCACTGGGCTAATGATTTTGAAAGTAGTGTAAACAAAGTGAGCATACAAAAAACAAAAACACAACAACAAAACTACCAAGAGACTAACCTATTTGGGTTACTTCCTGCTTTGTGTCCTCCTTAGGTAAAAATTCCTCTGCATATAAAAAAAAGCATATAAAGTATCTAACTTTATTATAAAGTAGTTATTACTTCATTTGCTAAGAGCAGCAAGTGAGATTAAAACAAGGAGGAGGAGGACAAACAGATCCAGTAGTGGGGAAAAGAGCATAAAGAAGATGATTAAAGAGAAACATGGCCACTTTTATAACTGGGCCTTAAATACACCCTGTAATTGGGGGGAAGTTAAATGGCTGAGGGGTTACTAGCATCCTAGGGTAATGAAGTCAGAGAAACAGGAAACTTTGAATTCAGTATTTTCCAAGATGATACAGAAAGAGAAGAAATCCCAATTAAAAGGTAAAAATGATACTTATGTACAAAGTTAAGGCAGCTTCATATCTGCAACTGCAAGTTTACTGCAGTAATATTCATCCTTTCCCCACCTGGGTTTATTCTGTCCAAGGTGAGTTTTTTCTCATTTAGCTTCAAGGTTGATCACTCAGACTGATAAGGTCTTGGTTGGATTTCCCTTGCAGGAGAGGGAAGTAGTGGACCTTGCAAAATTAACATCCCTCTGTCACTCTGAAGATAAGTGCCTGGTTGACCCCAGAAGTGCAAAGATGACTGTGAAGTTCACCTTCTTTCCATATCCCAATGTTGAAAAAAGCTGAAATTGTGAATAATTCATCTGGCAGCGATAAGCAATGTGGCTACTTGTAAGGGCTTTGTGATGCTATCAGCATCCATTCTCTGCATGGAAACCTATCGAGGGGTTTTACTTTATGTCTACTCCACTTAGGAAGCAAACAAAAGAAACTAATGGAGGTCAGAGTGCGAGGTTCAGTTGGAATAAGTTGGGTCATTTTTTAAAGTCTTGTATTATTTCATTTTGTATCTTGATTATATTTCAAATCCTAGTTTCTCTGCATGGACTTTATTTCTATCATTAAAATATTGTAATTTATTGTGGACCAGGGAAACCCACCATCGATGTCTTTCCATATAGGAACATTGACCTTCAGTATATTGTACTTGAAATTCTGAAATTTCAGTTCCCTAAATTTCTTAAATCACCTTTCATGGAGTTTCTCCTTTCCCTTTTAGGAATATATGTGCTCTTGTGCCCATCACTAAGAAACTTTCAATAATTTATCAGAAGCTTAAAAATCATAACTGATCAAAAATACTGACCCTGAGCACAGAGCTTGATCAACTTCCCCAGGCAGCATATTTAGTTAGACCAAAGGGAGTCACGGAAGAGTAGGTAAACCTAGGGGAATGAATTTAGTTGTCAACATGCTAAATCTAGGATAGCTTAGAAATGGGTAATAGTTATCTTTTTGAAGAGCATTTATACTTACTAGGAGACAAAGTCATAAGTTAAAGTAAAAAGAATTATAATATTTAAATGTCTGTGTATTAATGGGAACTCTTGTGTTTCAGAAGAATTTTCTAGTGCACATCAAAATAAATAACACATTTTACTATCAATTTGTAAAGCTGAATATCTTGGCCTCATTCATTCATTCATCCATACAACAGATATTTCTTTTGTGAGCCTAGTATGTGTAAGTGCAAAGTAGACACCATGAGAATAGATATAATACAGGTACCCTTTCACAGGCCCAGGGTATAAGCAAATGGTTGAAATTCAAAGATGTTGTACTATAATACAAGGTAATTGAGGAATACTGGGACATTTAAACCAATTTGGATATGCAACAAAAAGTTTTACTAAAGATGTTACACATATGTGTGTTGGTGCTAATAGGTAGGTAAAAATATAGTCCAAACAAAAATAACATGTTTTCAGACAATACGGAGGAATATATTATAGGAAGTACACATGTTTCATCTTTGTTGAAGTGTCAGGTATAAAAATGGGCATAGACTGGGCTAGTCAGGTAGGTGGAGTATTTATAATGATTATATGCTGTGCACAGAATTGAGGTTTATTCTGTAGGTGATGGGAAGCTATGAGAATAATGAGCAGAAATGTGGTCGATTCATTCACCCCATTCCTTTCAGGCAAACCTTGTTCTATTCACAGGTACTTCCATTCTACCTACAGATTCTGCCTTCCTTTAGAAATTTTGTGTTCTCATCTCAGATTTTATCAAGCAAGCCGTCAGTATGATATGTATACAAATTCACTCATTTTGTATTTAGACAAGCCCAACTGGAGGATGGGATGAAATACATGTTTTGATTCCGAGTCCATAAATAAAAAAAAATAGTTTTTATGGATATATAAAAAATGGAGCACAAAAGAAAGTAGGGGAAAATCACAAACCGAACAGAAGTGCACTGGAATTTAATCCTGGATATTTCACAATTTTGAAGAACATAATTACAGCTAAAACTTTGCCTTTCTTTGTGCTCCTTCTGAATGAGAATCCTTGTCCTGCTTAGTAGTTTTTAATCAAATTTTAGAAACATGGACCAAGATTCTTAACTACGCCATTCAGAATCATCCTGATGCTCTTAAAAAAGCTTTTGCCTATTTCCTGACTTGTATGGGTGAATCTTTCCTGTCCATATGGTTTCATCTTTGAACAATTTTGTCACTCATATGTGTCACTCATCTGGTTTTATCTATCTCCATATCTTCCCTGCCCTTCTACCAATATTGTTTCCTGTCTGCCTCCGAGTCTCTTTATTTTTTATCTTCTCCATAGCTGTGAATACTTATTTCCATAAAAACCATCAATAATTGATCATTTCAGCAGGATAGGAATCTAATTTAAATCTTAAGGTGTCTAGAAATATCTCAATGATTACAATCTCATTTTGTAGTAGTATTTAAGAAAACTACTGTTAATGGCTCCTGACTGGAATGCTTATATCAACAAGAACAAATTACAGGAAGAACAACTCAAATTTACTTAAACAATAAAGGGGATTTATAGTCTCATATACCTGGGGAGGCCAAGGGCTGGTTTTCAGAATCTGTTTGATTCAGTAGCTTAAAAACGCCAAGAAGACAGTTACTTCTGATCTTTTTGGCTCTGCCTTCTACATATAACGTCAGGTTTATTTTCATAATTGCAAAGTCACTGTAGCAGTTTCAGATTTTGTACCTCCACACCAAACTGTCTAGTGGAGGGACTGATTGATTGGCTTTGGAACACAATAGGCTTTTAGTTGGAGTCATAGATCTTGTCTCATCAGGGTACCTCACTCCAGGGCTCCTTGCATCCTAAGTAAAAGGGTCCATGCCTGGGCATCGCTGAGGCACTTGCTTTAAAAGTGTACATATCGAACATGGCTTCTGCCTTTAGGTGACTCTGATGAAGAAATACTAGTGATGTGCTCTTGTCTCCATGCTGCATCTTCATAAGCAGTTTGGCTGTCCTTTTTGTAGTCTTAGAATACTCCGAGAACATGCTTGAAAAGGCCTGGTAAGCTTGGATTGTATCATAGTATGTTATCTACTGCCTAACTTCTATTGTGCAGATCTTAGCTGGAAAAAGAGAATCTGGCTCCTCTAGTCCTTTTGGACTCCATCTGTCTAGACTTTGAGCCATTTGGTTCAGTCTGCAGGCAGACTGATTGCCTCCTGTTCACCACATTGGTAATGGAGGTATCTCCCAACCCAAATAATGCAAGATGACTGAACACATGGCATCTGACACTGGACAGGTGAGAGTGACAGAGTTTATTAGTCAGCTACATTCTCACCTGGGAAAGGAGGACATGCATGCCATGCAGGGCCATAAGGGTTGCGACTGGGAGCTGAATGAATCAGAGGGATTATAGGAGGCAAGATTTGTAGGAACCAGAGAGTGAGGTGGTTCCTGTGGGAGGATGTAACTGGCTTCATAGATTGATTTTGAGGGCTGGCAAGGAGGTGAAGCCCATTAGGTTGAGGTCTGGGCTGGGTGGGAAGTAGCTGGCTAATAGAGAAATTAGCTTAGTGGGAACCTTTTCCATGGGGTGGGAGACATAGCTGACTAGAACAGGGAACTCCCACTTAGGCCTTTGGGACAATGTAAGGGTCAAAGATGTCAAGGCAGCATTTGAAATTTTACATCTTACAATACAAGAGGTTCTCTGTGAATAAAGATGTATTTTAATGTTTATTACTTTTGAAATCGCCATTATCAGGTTAAGCTTGCATCTTTGTTTCTTTCTAAAGCTGGCAAGTCTTCCAAAATACTGCTTCTTTTTCCTAGGCTATTGTTATGCTTGGTATATAAATGATCTCACTTCCAATATACAAAAGCTGGGGTTCAAACATCGTTTGTTACTATCAAGTAGTATTTCAAATTTCCCAGCCTAGAATATGGAGGCCTTCTCTCTCCTACACTATATATTCTCTACTTAGCCTGTTCTTCATTTTGGGCCTAGTCATTTGCAATACTTTATTTCTGACACCTTAAAAAAATAACTGACTTCTTTGGTTACAAAGAGCAGAAATCAACTCTGGCAAATTTATGCAGAATAGATATTATGAGTTATTGAAGAGCTTACAAAATCAAAGGGAATGCTGAAGAACCATGTTCACAAAAATGGACAGGAACTAAAGAAATCTAGACATAAAAATTGCAGGCACATAATGGCACAGGAGAAGGCTTGAAGTTGGCACTCACACCACCATCCTGGCGACAGGCCCCCTAATGGGACTTCTGCTAAACTCTCAACTCTGTTTTTGTCACCAAATTCCTGACTCTCGGGGATTATTTTATTATTATTATTATTATTATTATTATTAT
Organism: Myotis brandtii; assembly: GCF_000412655.1. Classification (NCBI taxonomy): domain Eukaryota; kingdom Metazoa; phylum Chordata; class Mammalia; order Chiroptera; family Vespertilionidae; genus Myotis; species Myotis brandtii. Next base: position 520,640 of record NW_005353702.1, on the reverse strand, counting down.
TAGTGGTTTTAAAATTTAGCGATATTAAATTTATCAATTTTATTCTTGTGTTAGGTTTTTCGGTATAAAGTTTAAAATAATACATTTGCTCACCACAAGGTCTTAAAGATGCCTAAAATTGTTGCATTAATTTTCTTTCTTTTTTATTTATATCAATGATCCACCTGGATTTTATTTTTGCATGTCTTGAGGAAGGGGAATCTACGTTCATTGTTTTCATATGTAGACATTCAGTCGACCCTGTAATATCTGTGAAAGCAAACAAGCAAAGCCTATTCAGAGATTGCTTTAATGGGTGAGTCAACCACCTCACTTGCATTTTTCAAAGAGTCAAAGGCAGGCAGATGACTGGGAAGGCTTTATAGTAGAAAAAGAGGAAGAACTAAGGCAGGCCTTGATTGGAGGCTGTTGTTATGGGGAAGTTGGAGGCAAGCAAACTAGAAATGAGAGCATCCTGTATAATTGGTTAGAGGAGGATATTTGGTTTTCTCCAGTTGCTCATCAATTTAAAAGCAGTTTGGCTTTGAAGGAGGTGGGGTAGGTAGGCTGAAAGAGTCCCATCCCAAAGCTGGTGCACGGGGCCTTTCTCAAACTGAGGCTGGACCAAAGCGAGGAGAAGCTCCGTTGCCCCATCTGCAGCTGTGAGCACCTAGGCTGCAGGGGTCCAATGATGTTTGCAGTTATGGGTTAGAATTGCATGATGGGAGGCGTTTCCACCACGATTCCCTTGGGCATATTTGGAGACCGAGTATCCAAAGAGACATATTCATTCACTCTGACCCTGTTTTCACCTTTTTTTTTTCTTTTAACATGGAAAGTTCCAGCTCTAGTGTGCTTCCTTTCTGAAGTCCTCTGCTTCATCCTCAGGAAGAAGACCGTCATTCTTTTGCACTACTCCAGCTCTGCTCTCTTACAGCTCTGCTATCCTTGAGCTGTGACCGATATTTGCATCTCAAAGGCAGGAGTTGAACATCTTTCATCTTTGAATAACTCTCTAGTCAGTAGCACACTTCTGTGTTATCTGTCATCTATTTATCAATGAACAAATTCATGGTTATGGAACTCTTGGAAATTTTCTTGATGTTTCCCAATTTCAGTTTTACAAATCAGTAATACTTATAATCCTATTTTTAATATTCCAGGTATTAATAGTTCTCACATTTTAATATGTATTTTTCCCAAAGTGTCTCTGGTTGACCACTGTGAATTCCTAGAGGTCCTGAGTGTGTAGATTCCCTAAAAGTCCTTGGCAACCCAGCCACATAGACAAGTTTATCATGATTCTAATTATAAATTATTTTGATACACCCAACAAAAAGCTTAGAAGGAATGTAAGAGAGACAGAGATCAAGCAGCCTGTTAAGATGTGTGCTTTGGGATAACAAAGTTAAAAAAAATTGGGTACTAATCTTTTCTGGTTTCTGAAGTAAACATAGACCACTTCTTATACCCTTATAATAAAGGGACATTTAGACCGAGGCATATACTCAAGTATGCCTTCTCAAAGAGGTAGTTTGGATTATAAAAGTGCATAACCAGGCTAGAAAAGGGGAGGCTTACAGGTAAAGTGGGGTAGGGGTGTTGAGAGCTACAGGTCTTGGGAGAGCTGTGTCCTTTCCATCAGGTCAAAGGAGAGACCACTGCCATTAGTGTCATCTAGTTGGTGTCACCAAATGCTAGTTCTGAGAAGGATCATTAGGGCCCCCTATCTTATGGAGCCAGCTGGATTTAAAATAAAACTCACGAATCCTTTAAAAACACATGGCATTCATTTTTCACATAGAGCATTGATATCTAAATTCAAAAATTATATTATGTGGAATTGTTCAACCAGCTCAATATCTAAATATCATAGGCTTTCATCTAAGAGAGGGTATGATTACAAAAAAAAAAAAGTCACATCACAAAGTAATACTTTCCCAAAGCGTATACATTTCAAGAAGGATTGCCCCAGGGATTCCTTGGCTACAGAACAGAGTGGTCCCTGGGCATGGAAGGCAGGGATGAGTTTGAGAATGATATACCTGTAGCTGTGAACCTGTGTGTTTGTGTGTGTATGTTTCCCTTCTTTCTGGGTTAAAACAGAAATTCTCTCAGGGTTCACCTGAAACCAATTCTAATTTGATTCATATGAAAAAAAAGACACGTTATTAAAAAAAAAACACATCTTAGTAAAATAAAAAATTTGTATTCATCAGAAAATATTTATTAATCCTATTCCATTCCCAGGCCTTTAGTCTCCTGGGATAGTTGAGATGAATATGATAAGATATTTGCATTGGTTTTGAATTACTGTCCTGATGTTACTTCCAATGCTGGAATTGATCCAATGCTGGAGTCCCCCCTTTTAAAGACAAACAAAACACTAAACAGGAGACTTAAAATGCCATAGGCAAGTATATATGGCTTGTATCACTGACCCTCCCCTTTGAGATAAAACATATACATGGTTGGTTATTCCTTCCGTTTGAATTCCTAACTCTGAACTTAGCATTTGCTTTGTTCAGAAAATCTCCCCAAAAGACTTCTACAAGATTGATTAGATTTTGTTTCCCATAATCATAATGTTCTATCATCCTTCTCTGTCTTTGTCCTTAACATCTGACAATATGATGGTGACTTCTTAGTTTTTTTTAAAAAAAATTAGAGCCTGGCCATTGTGGCTCAGAGGTTGAGGGTCAACCTATGAACCAGGAAGTCACAGTTCAATTCCAGGTAAGGTCACATGCCTGGATTGTAGGCCCAACCCCCAGTAGGGGGCATGCAGGAAACAGCTAATCAATGATTCTCTCTCATCATTGATGTTTCTATTTCTCCCCCTCTCCCTTTCTGAAATCAATAAAAATACATATAAAAATGTTAAAAAATTAGACCTGCCAACCCATTGCTCATTAAGTAAATCTAAAATATACTACTTGTGAAATTTCTACAAATAGAATGATTTGCAAGTCCTTTCTCCAACTCCTCCCTTTCATACCAAGGATTTCTACATTATTCAGGTCTCTATTGCATACCACTATTGTAAATTTTTAATACTTTTTTTCATTTTTTTGTCTGACTTTGAAGATCTATAGTTCTTTTCAACATTCAAGGTCTTTAGGCCCCTTACATGTTCACAAAACTATGCTTTCAGGATTAATATTAGCCATCAAAACTTACCGAATTCCATTGACAATAATCGCTATGTAGTTAGCTTTGTTTAAATTTGTATTGCCCACACTGTCTTTTGGTTTTCAGTGGCCTTACTATCTCTGTGACCAAAGAAGCTATTTTATTAAAACCATAACTGTTCTTCAAAGGTAAAATTTTAAATCCCTGAAAGAGCAGAAGCAGGATTTTCTGATCACTTTTTTTTAAAAGACCATAGAGGTTAAAGCAATGTGTTATTTGTAAGAAAACATGAAATTAAAAGCAATGCATTACTTTCAAAATAGAATAATTAATTTTAAAAATGACCACCAGGAAAAAATTTGACCCTAGATAGATGTGTCATTTTAGTGAAACTTCAAAAGATTGTCACAAATTCCCAAGTAGATGGGGACAAGTAGACAGTACATTATAATCGGCGTTAATTCACTTCCTCATTTATTCACTCCTTTAGCATTCAATTTCATTGAAACATATTCTGAGAAGTCACAGCAGAAGACATTTCAATAAGTGCTATGGGGTCTACCAATGTCCAAGGAAGAAGAAAGAGATCAATAAAAGAAAAGCAGAAGGAAGAGAAAAGCAAAAACATGAGATGAAAATTAAGACTTATTGAGTAAACTTACATTGCTGCTTCAGTTAATATTTTTAATAATTGACTTTGTGACAGACATAATTTTTGTACTTTTAAACCATTAGGTCATTTAATAAAAATAACTCCAAAAATTGCTATTATTATCATGATATCAAAAAGATAAAATTGAATCTTATAGAGTTTTCATGAGTAAAATCTGACTATCAGGATAATAACCATAGCTTCTTAGTCTGAAGTCCATATTCCTTCAGGTTGCCTACTCTCATGTCATACAAATAAATAATAATAAATAACAATTTATCTTTTTTTTTGCACAGGCAATTAAAAAATTTATTCCTTTAAACTGGTTCTGCTACTCCATCTTGCTGATGGCTTGAGGGCATTTGATATTTGGGATGTGTAGTAGAAGGGTATAAGGTTCAAGAGGAAAGTAAGACAGGTCACCACATCCCCAATTTTGACCAGTCAGTTATGATAAAATGTCCCTTTTTCATCTTTTTTGCTCTGTCAAGAGACACTTAAAGAATAATTTACTAGGGACAATCAGTTTTCCAAATCAGAGCATGTTTACTGATAATATATGAATGCACATGCATGCACACATACATAACATTTGAAGGGTCATGTGAGAGCTCAAGAGTTAGAATGAGGTCAGGTAGCAACTCCTTGTTCCAATTAAATTTTTTGTAATCAGTTTTCCATCCGATATACACCTCCTTGTCTTAATGCCTGTGTTCACTGAGGTCTTTCCTTTGACACTGGCCTGCTCTATACTTAACTCCATTGATAAAATGCTTCATCCATCCTCAGAGGCCCAGATCAGAAATCAGTAAATATTTATTGAAAGGATTTGTTTAATGAATAACAATGCTTTCCTCAGAGATAAGCTCTCATTTTTTCCCTTCCCTACATGCTCAAAGATTTCACAATCTACACATAAACTTCACAGAAGAGAGTAAAGACAAATAGTTCCTGAATGTGATACTGATAGGGCTGGAACATCTGTCAATTATGAATCACACTAGTAATTACACCTGGCTTGGTTGGCTGTGCCATCCTTCCCCCATTAAGGATGACTGCTCAATGGATGGACCTGGACAGCATTGTGCTAAGTGAAATAACCAGTCATAAGAGGACAAGTACCATATGATTTCACTCATGTGTGGAATCTAAAGGACAAAATAAACCAGAACACAAAATAGAAACAGACTCATAGATAGAAAAAGGACTGACTGCTCTCGGAGGGGAGAGTGTTGCAGGGCTGGGTAAAGGGATTAAGAAAACACACACACATATACAAACAAACAAATAAAAACCAAACACACACACACACACACACACACACAACACATAGACACAAACAACAGTATAGCAATTATCAGAGGGAAGGGAAGTATACCAGAAGTAGAAGAGGTATAGGGGAGATAAATGGTGATGGAAGGAAACTTGACTTGGACACACGATATGATATGGAGATGATGTATTATAGAATTGTACAGCTGAAACCTATATAATTTTATTTACCAATATCACCACAATAAGTTAAATTTAAAAAAAAAAAAAAGATGGCTGCTTTGACTTGGACACACGATATGTGGTGGAGATGATGTATTATAGAATTGTACAGCTGAAACCTATATAATTTTATTTACCAATATCACCACAATAAGTTAAATTTAAAAAAAAAAAAAAAGATGGCTGCTCAGTTTATTCCCCATCACCATGAGCCCAGAAGGAACATCTGCCAATTAGAAAATACACTGGATGATTATACACATTGTGGGCATCCTATATAATAAAAGCCTAATATGCTAAGTATCTGGGTCAACTGGTTGGCCGTTCAACCAATCAAAGCATAATATGCTAATGATATGCTAAGACCACTCAACTGCTCACTATGATGTGCACTGACCACCAGGGGGCAGATACTCTGACCAGTAGGTTAGCTTGCTGCTGGGGTCTGGCAAATCGGGACTGAGCTAGACGAGCTGGACACACCGTGGAGCCCTCCTGTGGCCCCTCCCTTGCTGGCCAACCTCCTACATCCCTCCCCAGCTCCAATCTTGAACCGGTGGGGGTCCCTTGGCCTGGCCTGCACCCTCTTGCAATCCAGGACCACTCAGGGGATGTCGGAGAGCCGGTTTCAGCCTGATCCCACAGGCCAGGCCGAGGGACCCCACTGGTGCACAAATTCGTGCACTGCGCCTCTAGTTTGGGAATAATCTTCAGAACCTGGTGAGATAGAGAAGAGAAAGGAATAGAAGAGCCACAGTTATTGGGGTGAGATCTCAGGGAATATAGGAAGGCAGTGCTAAATTTGGGAATGTTTTGGACTGTGGTAGGGAGAATGGATGATATCTCCTCTTCCTACAAGGGTGTCTGGATAACTCCTTAGGGTAAAGAGATATAGAGCTGGATTAGTGGAATGGATGAGATTAATTCTGTAGCTCTGATGATAAATGTAGTTCTTGTCTTTATCCTGTTTTGCTTTTGGTCTTATTTAGACAGGAAGCCCACTGAACCGAGACAGGCATCCCCCACCCACCGTACAGAGCTGAGTGCACTGTCACTGCTGTATAAATTGCTTTCTTCTCCAGGATAATAACAATATAGATCATTCCTTGACTCTGGGATGGCAGATCTCATGTTCATTTATAACATTTTGAACATCCAATTCAGTTGGCATCTTCATATTTAAACACCTTTGCATTTGTAATAATAATAATAAAAACCAAAGATGACTGGTATATTTCACGTTTGAGACATGAGGTTCAAAAATCCTAGGGATAATTTTCTCTCCTGTCCCTTTACTTTGTAGTGTATGTATTATCATAAAAATTTGATGGCTGTGTATTCTTTAGTTTAACTAATTGGTGGAATTTAGTCTGAATAGGGAGTCTTCCTATTCCCCAACTTAAATTCTCGAATTCATTGTTACCTATGCCATGTTACGCAAGCATATTAACATGAATACTAGAGAAGTTTTCTTAAGTTTAGAGAGTGTTTATATACTTTGAAACCCCCATACCTCCTCCAAATGATATGATCAGTTAAATTAGATTGACAACCCAAATAAAGGTGTTTTCTTCTATCTCTGTGTATAAGTATTCTTGTGTAGGATAATTGCTCTGTATTTTTTTTCTTTATTTGACCAATGGCTATCACTTTTGTGAATTACCACAGGAATTTTTAATCATCAAACATTCTTGGGACATCTCTGTACTTATGAAGTCAAAACAATCAGTTTGTAAATGAGAAGGCCTGTGAGTGATGATCTGATATCAAGTAGACCATAAAAACCTCTCATGCTATTTTTCGGAATGGAAATCTGATTTCAGTTAAACATGTTGTTAATATATAAATATCCTGAAGTTCCTAGCTGGACAACAAGTCCAAAACTGTTCTATTTAAGAACTTTAGTCTATATGGGAACCATTTCTGAAGGTATCTAAACTTTACCAAAACAATCAGTTTTGAGAAGGAAAAAATACCCATTACTCTGAATTGTACATATCAATCAACATATGCATGGTATTGATATTATTGAATGTATTTTTTTTTCATTTCTCACTTGGATAAGTAAGTAGTATGTTTAAAATATTCATATATGTTTACTATAAAAGCATCTTAAATACATCCACGTAGTCTAAAACATGTAAGCAGTTTGAACCTATTTCTAACACTAACAAACAGCAGAGATATTGGGAACTAAAGTAAAAACATCTTTTCTGACCCTTATCATAAAAGTTGATTTGAGGCAAATCAGAGAAACAACTGTATACTGCATCAGAGTAGAGATAAGATGTAAAGTATTATGAGTATAAAATAGGAAACTGGCTTTGGTTTCAAAAATTTTCAGTCTGAAATTTCACAAGTAAAAAACAATAGCTAACTCTCAGTTTATGTTTCTCAGTATATATGTTTAACTTCCATTGCAACGCAATTGCTCACTTGAAGAGGTACAACTGATGACTTGGTTTGTCTCTGTATTGCAGTGAAGTTGCAGCTTTATAGAGGGAGAACTGTCATTTGAGATTTAAAATAAATTAATCTTTGTCAATTTCAATGTTTTCTCTTGTTTTATTGTTATTATTACCATTCTGTGGAAAGGAAAAGTACAGTTGCACTACAGGTTCATCAAACTTGAAGCTAAAGGTTAAATGGATTTCTCAGACTGAGCTCATTCAGAAGGAGAAGGCACACGTATCTCCATTGAACACACAGATTAATCTGCATTTACTGGACACCTAGCTTATTTGGCAGCTAAGTGTTTGTGATTAGAATATTAAAAGTCATATATCTATTTCTTGAAAATAGCAGTAGACAGTATATATATACATATACATGCAAAAATAGGTTTACAGTTCTATGTGACAGTTTATTCTTATTACTATTTACTAATTGTTACATTATTTCCCATAGGAACAACTGTGTGTGTGTGTGTGTGTGTGTGTGTGTGTGTGTGGGGAGAGAGAGAGAGAGAGAGAGAGAGAGAGAAGAGGTAAAGGCTTTATAACTTTTCATGTAGAGTAATTTTGTGGAAGACTAGTGAAAATTCTCATCTCTATTTATCTGTGATGGTGCCTAGAATGTTGATGATTTCAGAAACATGGATTGACAAAATGCCATCCTGGAAGACACCTAATTCTTTACTTCAGTTTCCTCTTTCTTTCACCAGAGAAACCAAGTTCCCTGCCAGAGGTCATGGGTCTGGTTAAACACACAGTGTGAATTGGAGTGTATCGCCTGCTTCTCAGAGCAGCATCTCCTTCTTGTTCCTACGGGAGATTGCTACCTTTGACTCTAAAATTGTGAAGACCTCATGTGCCCACTTAAATAGGAAGCACTTTGCATTGTTAGTCTTTAAAATTTTAATGTAAAATAAGTTTGCAGATGTTTTCCATTATGACAACTGACTAGCAAACAAGTTCCTGAGGGAACAGGACATGGAATTGACATCTGGATGATAAGGATTCTGAAAGGAAGAAGGGGATGCTTATTTTTTCTTCTATTCTAGATGCCAGGTGAACAAATTGATTAGTGAAATCCCATGCTTTCAATATGGCACAAAACTATGGAGTGTGTGTTAATGTGTATGCATGTGTGAATTTTCTGATCAATTTAGAACAAAGCACTTCACGTAATTATTTTATGTATGTGCACATTATAGAAATCCATTTAGTCTTTAATGAGCCTTTGAGGACAGGTTTCATAATGGTTGCTTTATATTACACCCAACTGCATGCAAAAAAAAAAACAGGCTGCTGGTTTGGGACAAACCTGTACACACTTGTCTAAGTTTAAATGCTTTAACTTGTTCTCTTGGTTTGTTCTTCAAAATACCCTACTCCCATCCCAATCATGGTAATTTTGGGATAAAAAGTAAATGAATGTGCATTTACCCAGTTTGATCAGAGTCCCTGAAGACCACACAAAGACTTCCTGAGTGGAATAAGAAGAAAAGTCAGCAAGGGAAACAACTGGAACACTGCATTTGATGCATAAAAATCAAGTACAAATGAACAAATACTGCAGGGTGTGAAGCAGTGGTTCTGACTTAACTCAGCTCAAACTGTAGATGTGTGTCAGGCAGGAAAATGAGAAGAAGGAAGATTCCAGAAGAGCTAATTCCTGCTACTTCAGGGTGCTTTGTGGAAATAACCACAAATATCCACCTTAATGCCTCTGTTCTGTGTTCAAATGGAAGGAAACAACCCAAATCTGTAGATTGCAGAATCATACCCCCACATTAAATAAAGCTCCTTTTAAAGCCGAACCTTGGTTCTGGGCAGTCCCCATGAGGACTCCCCACATGCCAATTCCTGTCCAAGACCCTAAGGATGGTTTCTATGGCAGAGCCCACCCTCATCAATACCTACTCCTTCCCAAAGGCCCAAATACTAAATTCACTTCCTGTTCTCACCACTAGCTACCCAGGTAAGATGCATAACTTCTTTAAAACAGAGTCACTTTAATGATTAAATGAGATAAAAGTAAAAGTGCTTAGCACAAAAAAAGCCCATTAAAGGGCAAAAGGTATCTTCTTGTAACCGAGTTATGTCCCTGCTCCACATAGCTGTTACCACTCTTCATTCCATATGGCTCCTTTCTGCCCATGCCAGCTAGGAAGGATGACATATTTTTCTACCTCTTATCATTTTTGCTGTCTCAAGAATATGCCCAGAGGCCCTTTTCATGCAAATCCATTTACAGCAACTCCTTTAGGAGAAAGTACCTTGGTAGGCAGAAATTATCAACAAATCTAGAGCCCCAAGTGATTTTAAAAGTTCTCAGAAAGATTATTATTAGATCTATTACTTTCTGACATTTTTAAAAATGTATGGCCTTTCATGCCTAACTACCATTACTCTTTTGTGATAACAAAGTCATCTCGAATATAAATATGCTTTCAACATGTTGAACATAGCACAAAGGAGATTTAGCCATGCTCAGGATAGTTATTGCTTGAAATATACTGAATCGATTCCATTGATCCTCTTTCTCCATCATCACAGAGGTCTCCTCAAGCATTTGTGGACTCATGACAATCAAGTGCTCCTTAGGTTCAATGGAGCAATTCTATTTCAGTGCAACTCCAAACCACTAAGGCCACCTCAAGCATTTTCCCTGCTTGATAGGAAAACCTACTCCTTCAGACTTTGTTGCATCCCTTCCTCACCTCAGACAAAAAGGGTCTGGTCATCTTTCCAGGAGCCAATATGAAACATGACTGGAGAAAGAAATATCTTTGGAGTGCCACAGGCAATATGCTGACTTTGCAACCTAAAGAAGGCTGGGAGTCAGGACTTATAATAGAACAAGCAGAAAAAAATATATATATTGCAATTAGACTGGAGCACCTCATGGCCTCTCCTTGTGAATCGGTTAGTCTTCTTATACATTTTGAGTCTTGAGGCACCGACCAGGTAAGAGGAGGAGCCCAGATGGGGTATCTGAGGGGGCAACAGGCAAGGTGGCTTCCTGATGGCCCTGAAATTGCCCTGAGTGGGTGGTTGACTGTTCTGCCCATCTGCAACTTCCTTCATTGAACAGGGAATCCAAGCCGACTTCTTACTTCCTTAAGAGTACAGCATGAAGTGAATGTGTTATTTCTTCACTTGCCTTTACAACCTGTTTTCACAGGCTTTCCTCTGCTTGGTGGAGTTTGGTGACTGATTTACCTTTATTTCTTGGCAGCAATCAGCAGATTTACCTGCACCTCATCAGAGGTGCAAACCTGCTGCCTCCTGACTTTTGAACTGGAGGACAGACTTTTAGGGAGATCCTGGGGCGAGCTATGCTCTCTGTGGGTCCCTAGGCAGATCGCAGAGCCAGGAGATAGCACCAATGATACAGTCAGGGGTGTTAGCAAGGAGCCGAGAGTTCACGGCCCAGAGAGTCAATATAACACATTTGAAGTGTTCAGCCGATGCAGACATTGCTATTGCATTAATGAGAGACTAGAATGTAGTGATTGGGAAAATAAAGCAGAAATCCGAAGATTTATTGAAGCACATTCTCTTACAACGGATTAATTGGGAGTAGAAGAACACTCTGAAATGCCTGAGTTCATATACCTGCAATTATTAACCTTAACTTTATGATATGCCAGGCAGGCAAATGAGGTATTATAAAAATTATAGGGGAAAGAAACCAAGTCCTTTGAATTGACTTTTAGATTTTAAAAATAACACAGTATTTGAAATTCTACATTTAATTTTGTGTTTAGTTGATGAATATCAATCTATTTCTTAATTCATGCTCTCCATGCACCCTCGGAATAAATCACCCATAAAGACTAGGACAGTGTCTGGCTTGTTCACTTCATGTGAATTGGAACTGAAGTTCTGAGACAACAACCAGAAAAGAGAAGAACAGGTGGATGGGACAGGTGAGGATCAGGTAGGCAATGTGGCTATCTAGGGCCCCTGGAGTTGCCTTGTGAGCAATTGTCTGCTGTGTTTGCTTTATTTGAAACAGAAAAGAACACAATCCAATTTACTACTCCTTACAGAGGGCAACCTAGCACATGGTAGGGGCTCAGTAAATTCACATTCATTGCACCAGTACATACATGAGTAATATAATTTACTTTTTACAGATGGAATGGCAATCACTGAGCTATTAGTCAACAGAGAAGCTGGTCCTCAGCAACACTTTGAATTCCTTGACTTTTGGTAGACTATTGACCAGATTCCTATTTCCGAGTGTTGCCCTTTCCTGTCCTCAGTCTTCTTTCAGGTACTTCACAACTTTACCTGTTTCTTCTCATCTATTATCCAAGTCTGTCCACTTACAAAGCAAAGTGCTGAAGTCAGTCTCAGACACCTCCTGGGAATGGAACTCACTTTGTTTCTTCTCACATGGTTATTTTTATACTAGAGGCCTGGTGTACAAAATTTGTGCACAGGCCTGGCCGGTGATCAGGGCTGATTGGGGCCTTTCAGGCTGCTGGCCGGGCCTCCCTTCCTTGGCTGCCAGCTGGGGCATTCCTTTGTTCTGCACCACCCCCCCACCCCCCCCGCCCGGTGGTCAAAGTGAGTGATTGAACTCCCCATCTCCCGGTTTTTTTATACTAGAGGCCTGGTGTACAAAATTTGTGCACGGGCCTGGCCGGTGATCAGGGCCGATTGGGGCCTTTCAGGCTGCTGGCTGGGCCTCCTTCCTCAGCTGCCAGCCGGGGAATTCCTTTGTTCTGCACCACCCCCCAGTGGTCATAGCTAGCAATCGAACTCCCTGTCTCCTGGTTGAACTCCCGAGGGTACAACTTGCATATTAGCCTTTTATATATATCAATGTTACCCTAGGGTTTCCCTATGTGACTTACCGTGTCCCTACACCTTGGTCTCAAGTATTACTGGCCTGCAACAGCTCTCCTTTGACAGGTCTTGAAGCAATCCTTTCAGAGTAAAATCAGTACAAACTGAGAAGAGGACTTAGTGGTGATTTCCTCTTTGACTCTTTTTGTGGAAAAGAAGATCCAGATATTTCACTGATCTTTTACAAAGTTCACTATTCCTAACCAAGCAACCCCTTTCTTGACTCTTAAATTCCTGGTCCTGAGGAAGGTGTTTCTGCACAAAAACAAAACATCACACACACACAACACACACACACACACACACACACACACATTCTTCAAACACTGCCATCTACCACTCCCCCAGATAATGTCCAATTCATCAGAGCAACCTCACAAATTTAAAACCAAAATCTATTTTGAACCTCTCAATTCCTCTTACCTCTTAATCATCCCTCTAGATCAAGCCACCAACATATTTAGGATGAATTCTATAGTAAATTCTTCACTATTTTCTTTGCATTTGTTCTGACTCTCGGTCCATTCTCAGACTCTAACCAAGAGATCTACGTAACATGAATCTCTCATGTCACGCATACCCTACAGAGCCCTGGTGGTCCAGTCTTTCCATTCCTCACCATGCCCCAGCCACTTCAGCATCCATCATTAGAGCAAAAATAAGCTTGTTTCCACTTCAACTCCTTTGTGCACACTCATCTATAAAAAGGGGACACAAGTTTTCTATTTCGGCATTCAATACCTTCCTTTATTCTGTCAGATTGCTTCACCTTTCCAGACAAAATTTTTCTGCATCCACTTCTTCTCCTACACCTCCTTTAGTTATTTTCTATCACTGCACTGGTTTTTATCATAGCATTTCTCACAAATTGTACTTATTTTACTTACCTATTATTTGTCTTCCTCACTGGAATTAAAACTCAATAAACAATGTCTGACTGTTCAACATTTATACCAACAACACATAATATTGTGACCAGCACAGGCTGGTGTTCAAGAAACATTTGTCAAATGAAGAAATGGGTGAATGGATGAATAAACTAAAAATCTAGCTTTCTTTGCTGGGTATTCATGCTTGTTTCCCTTAATCTACATCAATCCACCTTTAGTCTCCTAAACTTAGATATCTTATTTTATAACCTGGTTCTGGAAGAATCCATACACTCCTCTTCAATCCCATTGAAACATCTCTTACAAAATTTAAAATGGTTCTCAACTATTTTTATGTGTGTGTTTTTTTCAGTTCTGAATACCTGTTTATTTAGCTTGACAAATAGGTAAAGTGTAGATGTAATTATATTATTTAAGAGACAGTAGAGTTTCCTTTATCTTTTAGGTGACACAATTCTCAAAATTACATTTGTAGATAAAGGACATAAAAGGAAGGTAAAAGGGACAACTAGTTGTCTTTCCAGCATGCTTTCCAGCACTCTGTTTATTTAATAGAAGATGCAACCTGTACTATAACATTTTACCCCAAAGAAAAATAAGTACTTGGCCAAATTACAACTTGTATTGCTTTTCATTGTCATTAACAAAGCAAAGCAGACATAGGTAGGGCTACTAGCTCTGTAAGAGAGAGAGAGGAAGAGAGAGAGAGAGAAAGGCTTGTATGCTGCCATTCCTCTTGCTGCGAGGCAACCACTTTATGCCCTTCTTGCACCTTTGCTTCCCCTAGGCTCTCCTTTTTAAATTTTATCCCATGGGAGTTTACTCTCAGATATCACTGAGGTAAATTTCCACGACTTGGCACCAGGAAGAGCTGGGTTAGAGCTTCAGCTGTGCCACTAAAACCAGCTGAGTGGTTTTAAAGTGTTTTTTCATCTATAAAATGCTGGTACTAATACCTGTCTTCTTGATTGTTGTGGCAATTAAATGAGATATTGAATGGGCAGTAATAGCATAAAGACATAAATGTGGTAAACCTTAACCAATATTTATCTGCTTTTATTTTCTATGAGGGATATCCCACCGCCAGATGAGTCTTTATTAACCAACATAACCAAAAACAAATCTTAGGATATGAGGCACCACCATGGAATGTTACCGGGATGAGGAGTGAGGTTCTTTAGGTGGCTCCTTTTAAGAGATTCTTAGTTATTTCTCAATGCCCTTCTCTATACATGACTTCAACCTAAATCATGCAAGTATCTAACCCCAAAACAGAGTTTGTTTTACTTAGCAGGCCATAGATAAGTTGTAGTTAATAGGATCAATTCTTACTTAAGAGGTCATGTGTTTGACTATATGGGTGATCAGATTTGACTGCCAACACAGATTGTATGACTCATTCACTTGGAAGTTCTTCCTGCTATGGCACAGACTCTTTGCCCCAAGAAGGGAGACCATGTATACAAATGTTTATGGCTGATGAGCCCAATTCATGCTCTTGCTTTTCTATTGAACAGGGATAGGATAAGAAGGACAGCACAGGATAAGCCACATTGCCATTCATTAAACACCCTGTCCTTGTACTTTGTTATTCTTGGCCTCTAGGGACACTGGGCAGTATGGGGTTTTAAGTCACAATTCCATTCACTAAGTGTGTGCTGGAGCTTGTAATAAGATTGTCCAAGGCCTTTCACACCTCTGCTTTCCATAGTAGGTTCATTTACCTTTCTGAAACAGAACAGTGCTGTTTTTAGATTTCCCTGATTTCCACAGACAAGACACTCCTGGGAGCCCACTGTAGAAAGTGTTTGCTAAGGCACATTCTTAGCTGACTGGCTGATGGGGGAATAGGGAAAAGCAGCCAGAAAGCCCATGTCCTGTATGCTTCATCCAAGACTCACAGTTATTAATTGTACTTCACAGCATTCACTTTTCTCTAAATACATGTCTAACTCCTTTATTAAAACTTCATACTAATTACTTCCACTGCATCCCTCAATGAGTTGATTCCATATGCAATGTATTAATTACTCTCTCTGAAAAGACTCTAACACAGATTTCTCTGATGTCTTCCCCTTATTGCTTCTTAAAATCATGTCACCTCATTCTTTTACTTGATGATAACATATTCTAGTTGTGTTCTCTCCTGCTCTGGCATCATCTTGACACAGCAATCATGTTAGTAAGAGAGACTTCCAACAAAGTATTGTCAAAAGTGAGTCCATATCCTTCAACTTAGTTCTCTATTTCATCAAACCATAAGGTCTTCTGGATATTTTTCAATAGATGACTACTTCCTCTCTAGGTTTGTAAATGTGACATAGTCTTTGATATTTGAAAATGATACAATATTTGGAAGACAATTATTCTGAAGACTTGATTGCCATTTTATTTCCTGATAATGCAAGTTGAACCATAAAGACTATTTCTTGAAGCAACTGATACTGGTTGGTCAGCATGTGCCTAATAGTCCATAGAATAATCTAGGTATATTAGCATGAAGAGTAAGCCATACTACCATGCCCATTGGCTTAAGCACCATGTAAAATGATCATGGCCCATCACTGCACATCTTTGAGATAGATACAGATACCAGGTAAATGTAAGCTTCAAGGAAAATATGACATTTAAGAACCAAGGATATGTAAAGGCACTACGTGGGAATCTGAACACATGGGTTCTATCTCCGATTTAACTTAATCCCTCCTAACTTCAATTTTAAAATCTGTAAGATAAAAGCAGTGCCTGCTTTACCAATATTTTAAAGATCAATTGTTTGATGATCATAATGTTTTAATACTAGGAAATTTAATAATTATTACCATCTATATTGGTCCAATTGGCCACTGTGTACTTGAAGATTAATCCTATATTAATGTCTTTTCTTCCCCTTTATTTGGGAAGCATAGGTACAATATATTAAACTAGAAGCCCAGTGCACGAAATTCAGGCACCGGGGGGGGGTTGTCCCTCAGCCCAGCCTTCACCCTCTCCAATCTGGGACCCCTCGGACATCCCTCTCACAATCCGGCTGGCTCCCAACCCCTCCCCTGCCTGCCTGTCTGATTGCCCCTAACTGCTTCTGCCTGCCAGCCTGATCACCCCCTAACCACTTCCCTGCCAGCCTGATCGACGCCTAACTGCTCCCTGGCCAGCCCGATTGCCCCCAACTACCCTCCCCTGCTGGCCTGATCGCCCATAACTGCCTTCCCCTGCCGGCCATCTTGTGACCACATGGGGGTGGCCATCTTGTGTGAGGGTGTGATGGTAAAATTGCATATTACCTCTTTATTATATAGGATTCCAGGCATCTATTGTTTGAATCCTAGTATATTGTAGATTATTCTATTGTACCTATTCTGTTTTATCCTATACTATTCTACTCTATTCTATATACATTTTTAATATTTTCTTGATGAATTAACTAATCTCCTTGGGTACCTGAAGCCTATAAATCAATCTTGAGAAACCCAGAAGCCTTTGGAAATATCTTGGAGCTTACATTTAATTACATGGAGATAGTTCTTGTCTATCTATTCGGTGAAATAACTAGACATGCAAAACACCTCCCCAAAGATCTGCATCTCAAAACATGAGCCTGCCTTGAAGGAGCCTTTCATAAGAACCCGAGTCTGGAAATGGGATCACCAGTGCTTTATTGACGTTATAGGCCCAAGGCAGCCTTCTAGAGAGATTTTCTGTGTTGTATTTCATGATTATAACTCCATCATGGTCAATTAGCAAGACAGACTCCTGGCTTTTAGGCTTGAAAATGAGGCTTCTTGATTATTTATGTTTCAAAGATGTTATTGAGTAATTCAGCTTAGTAAAGAACTTTGATGTGTTCCATCATGATGACTGTAAATCCAGGTGTTAATACTCTCGGATGGCCCATCATCTCACTGGATATACCTAATAAAGCGGCCATTAACCGACCATAGATGGTGATGTAAACTATACCGCTAGCTGAACTTCCCATTATCAAGAGTACCACTGTGGAGGTGGAGGAGATTATCTAAGCAGGGACTAGCCATGATCATAAAGAAACCATGGAAACGAAGATGTTCCCTTTACTCAGTGAAAAATGTGCATGCATAAGGTATCAGGCCTGCAAGGAGGGTCTGAAGGAAAAATGTGATGATGTGTTGCATTATGAAATTAGAAGGATAAATTACCCTCGCAATGCAGACATTAAGCAAGTGTGGGATGCAGCCGCTTCTAGTGATGCTGGTTTGTCCTGGAGGGTATTCAGTGATGTTCCCTTTGGCAAATCTCACATCTCAGAGGAAGGAAAATCAGGCTCAGGAAACAAAGGGTGCGTGTGCTTCCACCTACAAATATACCCAGAAAAGCCCCTGACATTATACAAATTTGGGTCAGAAATTGTTACTTGATTTTATGCTCTTGGGGGATGGAGAAAAAAAATAAAAACAGATGTCCTAAACAAAATGGCAGGTGGAATAAGAGGACAGTGAGCGAAGGCTAGACTGTGACCCCAGAAGTATGGATTCTAGTCTCAGTTCTTCCTTCAGCCTGATCAGCTGCTAGACTTATCATTTCCCTTTGAGTCTCGATTTCTTCTTAGTGTAAGGAAGTTGGATTTATACAGACAGGGTTTGTGTGCAGTCATTGCCTTATACTGTACCAGGGCAAATATTGTTAATTCATTTTATTGTTTTAAATTTATAATGCAATCCTCCAAACAGTGCTGCATGGAGCAGCTGCCTATCCTGGGAGCGGAACTGGGGTATGGAAGAGAACTCTTGGGCGGTAACATAAGGAGAGGATGGTACAATCTTTTCAGCTGTCAGTCTTTGTGGCTACCAAAATTACTCAATCTACCACCCACATGGACATCAAGGTCATTTTCCAGTATCATTTCAGCCTCTGGGCCCTAAAAAGTCAGCACTTGTGTTGGCCCATTTCATGTCAGCACTGCCTCCTCCTTCTCCATTTCCCTTTAAACCTTCTCCTCCTTTTCATTTACTTTGGTCACTGGACACAGGTTTCTGAAATTTCTGACTCGGAAGAAAAAAAAACAAACCTTTTAATTTAGCCTGGGGAAGATATCATTGCTCTGTTTTAAATAGCCTAAATCAGTGGTCGGCAAACTCATTAGTCAACAGAGCCAAATATCAACAGTACAATGATTGAAATTTCTTTTGAGAGCCAAATTTTTAAAACTTAAACTATATAGGTAGGTACATAGTCATTAACTTAATTAGGGTACTCCTAAGGCTTAGGAAGAGCCACACTCAAGGGGCCAAAGAGCCGCATGTGGCTCGCGAGCTGCAGTTTGCCGACCACTGGCCTAAATTATTTGAATATCCCTGGTCACTAGGTGGCTTTTCTACATCTTAACCATCAAGAGTAACAGACCAGCACCAGGCTCGATGCTGTGGGAAACGGAGAAAGCTGAGAGCTTGGCTTTGCCTTACAGAGTTTATCATCTTATGGAGGAGAGAAAAATACATACAAAACACCCCCAAGGAAACATAAAGTACTATAACAATATACAATCTTTAAAATAGCATCCATCCTGAAAACTGTTGACAGATTAATCTTCCCCAAGCACTGCTTTTATCATGTCCTCTGCCTCTCAACAGCCATCAGAGCCTTATTTCTTATCACATTACGTCCAAGCCCCTCTGCTGTTTTTCAGGACCTCCTTAATCTGACTTCACTTAGTTTATCCAAATTTATGTCCCAGTCTTTCCCCACCAGGCCAGAATGTCTCGAAACTTTTGCTCATGATGTCTTTCCCATGACCCCAATCCCACCTCAGCTTTCAGCGCCTTGAAAAATGTAAATATCACCCCATAACCCAATGCATAAATAAGAACAACAAAAGATCAAATCAAACTTCTTCCTTGAACCTTTCTCTTGATGAAAGAAATATACTGATCATTCATTTATTTGAATAGCACTAAGGTGTCTGTAGCCTTGAATTACCTATTTTTGTATCCTGGGCTTTTCACTTATTACAAGAGTGACCGTGAACTGTGTAATCTTTAACCTCCTTAGCCTGATTGCCTACAGTACAAAACTGGGATACTTTGAAAAATGACTGTGATCATTAAAGATAATATATTTAAAGAACTGATCATTGGGCTTCACTAGTTAGAAGTAAATAAATATCTTTAAATCACTACAAAAATGAAAAGGTATACCTATAGTAATGTCAAACCTGGCTCAATCTTTGTTTATATACTTTGTTTATATTTTTTGAAACATGAGCATTATTGTACATTTCTTAGATTTAGGAAATACATATTTGGGGGATTCACATTGCCTAGCAGAGATACTTAATAAATATTTGATAATCAGTTAAAATTCAAGATTTCAAATTCAAATTTGAGTAGCAATGTAATGTAGTGATTGAGAAGCTCTAATCTGGAGCAAAGTTCCTGAGTTCAAATCCCTGCTCTTCCCCTCACTGTGAGGTCTTCAGCAAGGTCTTTACATTCTCTGTGCCTCAGTTTGCTTCACCTATAACTAGGGACAATAGTACCTATCTCATAGGGTTGTTATGAGAATTATGTGAGTCAAAATCTGTAGAGTGAATACCTACACTAATAATAGACAAGTATGTAAATTGACCATACCGCCACAATGCCCCACAGCCAATCAGGAGGGAATATGCAAATTAGCGGGACAAAGATGGCTGTGGCCATGGAGCCAGCTATAGCAGCGGGAGGCTTGGGTCGCCCCCGGTGACAGAGGAAGCCAAGCTTCGCGCCTGCCTGGGCCATCTGCCAAAGGAGGGGCTTGTGGGCAGTGGCCATGGAGCAGGCCAGAGCCAGCAGGAGGCTTGGGTCACCCCCGGTGATGGAGGAAGCCAAGTTTCCTCCATCACCGGGGCAACCCAAGCTTCCCACCTACCCTGGCTGGCTGCTGAAGGAGGGTCCTGTGGGCGGTGGCCATGGAGCCAGCCTGAGTGCATGGGAGGCTTGGGTTGCCAGGAAGGGGCCTGCAAAAGGCCCTCAGCTCCTCACCCAGGCTGGCAATGCCACCATCAGAGTGAGGATCCCCACTGGGGTGTGTGGCCAGCCTGAAAATGGCCCTCAGAGTTCAATTAC
The DNA here is from genome assembly GCF_000412655.1 of Myotis brandtii. NCBI lineage: Eukaryota > Metazoa > Chordata > Mammalia > Chiroptera > Vespertilionidae > Myotis > Myotis brandtii. Next base: position 500,110 of record NW_005353702.1, on the reverse strand, counting down.
AAATATTTATGGCAATTGTAGAGCAGAATGCATTGGTCTTTACTAGTGTATAAATTTAACTCAGGTAATAAAGATTGTCCTTAGGGGAACTTGAGGAAGAGCAATGCATCCCAGCAGGTACTCTACAAGACTGTGGGACCTGATAGTTCATTTACAACCCTTCTGGATGGAAGGAGTTGCTAGAATTTCCTTTTTGTCAGCTCTAGAGATCAGACAGAATGTCTTATGACTCAACCACAAGTCTTGGGGTGCCATTAAGTAAAGGCTGCCAGCTGCCCCAACTCTGATGTTCTCCACTATGGTCATTGAATTTTTCTTCTTTCTCTTTCTACTGAGACCACTTGTCTAGCCATTAGTACTGAATTCACTTTTCTTTCCTCATAATTTCTTATTCATTACCTTTCCCCTCCAGGACTCATTGCCTTTGTGCCCTGCTACTGTGTTGCCCTTCTCTCTGTGTCTCACACTCACTCACACAAAAAGCTGAATGCATCACCAGTCACCATAAGGTGTCCTTGTGGGAAGTGCTCTCATGTGCTATTACCTCATGGGCTGTTGGATGAGCCATAGGAGTTTCCTGTGAGTAAGTGATCCTTCACCTATATATCTATCCACTGTGTATAAAGTAGCAGGGAATTAGTCTTCAGTATACTAGTACATGGATTAGCTCATGCTTGAAATTGGGTCCATACAGAAGAAAGTAGGCAATGTTAGCATAAGACTCTTAGGGCTTATAGGGATTCTAGGCAGTGAGGGCATTAGCAAAGAGTTATAACAAACAATTTAAATCTAGCCATAAATGGCTGAACAGCCCTTGCTCCTTGGCTCTTCTTTTCTCCATCTCTTTTTCTCTATTTTTTCTATCCTCTGAAACTTTATTTTCTGCTATAGTTCTGAGAATTAGTATTCACAATTTGTTCACAACCAGATTTTATTTCCACACCAAAGTACCAGGCGTCTGCCAGTTAGCTTAGCTATTAAAAACTTCCTTCCCAAATTGGAAGGATGGCCAGTATGTTTAACAGTATGTTTGAGAGAAGGAGCATCACATCAGAAGAGGAAGTGCAGTACATTATTCAAAAGCATTTGAGTTCGCTGGACCATAGCCACTCACAAGTCTGGGGTGCACAGAGCCAACTAGGGGTAAACAGTATCCCTCAGGAGATCAGTATCCAAGGTGATCTCTTTACCTCCATGACGAGTATTGGGGACAGTACCAATAATCACATGGTTCTTTGGGATCTAACCAGTTTCTGAACATGCTTTTTGAAGCCAGGAAATATCAAATACATCCAGCCTGGAATGCTGTTGTCTTGCTGCTACTTTGTAAAACTGTTCTCCAGTTTTGAACTAGAGTATGCATGCCCATGGAGAAACAGTGAGGAAATGCAAACTCTTTTATTTTTCAAAATAGTAATAATTTGCACAATAATATGCAGTGATGTGAATGCTAGTTTTGGCTCTGCCACACATAGGCCATAGGGACTTTGGCAATTAACCCCTAATGCAGAGTCTCCAGAAATGCCAAGAAAACACACTAAATCTTTCCTGCAGTTCCACTGGTTTCCATAGCACAAGGATTTCATCAATCTCCAAACAAATGAGGTTGAGCTAATTCTCAAACACTCTTAGCCTTTAAAATGAATTTTAAGAACACTATATAAAACTAGAGGCCCGGTGCATGAAATTAGTGCATGGGTACAGTCCCTAGGCCTGGCCTGCAATCAGGGTCATCTTCCCCAGCTTCCCACAGCTGGCCCCATCCCCCGCTGCAACCCACCCCTGGTTCCCGGTTTGCCATCGGGTGATCAGTGCCTGAAAGCCAAGGGAAGAGACCGAGAGGTCGGCTGACCCCACCCGCTTGCCGGCCCCACCCCCGCTGCAGGTGGCCATCAGGCAATCAGAGCCTGCCAGCTGGGGAAAGGAACCAAGAAGTGGTCAGTGCACCTCGTAGTGACTGGTCCAGCGGTTGTTCTGGTCGTTCTGCCATTAGGGTCAATTTACATATTACCCTTTTATTATATAGGATAGAGGCCTGGTGCATGGGTGGGGGTCGCTGGCCTGCCCTGAAGGGGACCCCTGATCAGGGTGGGGGTCCCCGCTGGGGGTGGGGTCGGCCTGGGTGAGGGGCCATGGGCGGTTTGCAGGCTGGCCACACCCCCAGCTTTGTCAGGCAGGACGTCTGGAAGACGTCCAGTCTATCCGGTCTAATTAGCATATTACCCTTTTATTAGTATAGATGATAGTACTTTCTCAGGTCCTGCACAGTTATCCCATGTGCCCCGGTGGTTTGGTCAATTTTACAAAGAACTGCCAGTGTCAGGCTTCACAAGGACTTCTAGGTCCATATTCAAGCCAATGCACCAAATCTATCTTCTGTGCATCTCTGTGTGTACACACATAGGTGTCTGTGGGAGAGTGTGTCTGTGCTTGGCTGATGAGGTGGCTGCTGGTGTGTAGGAAGGAAACTATCCAGGAAGCTTCCGTGAGAAACAGCGTACCCTGTTAAAGGGAGCGGGGGTGGGGGGGGGGCTCACACATCTCACAATCTTTTGTGGTTAGATGAACGGCCCAGGAACACTTCACCTGGCAGTTTTGACTATACTTGACTTTATTCAAGTCAACCATTAAAAAAAAAAAAAAAAGGGCAAACCACTGTTATATTCATTGTGTGCATATCTGGTGGTAAGAGGATAAATTTTGAAAATGACCTAATAAAAATTGAAAGCAACTGAAGTAACATCCAAGGAAAATGTTGATCCTGTATTAAAAGCGACTTTTTTACATCAGCTCATTCCAGATGCACAGCTGGTTGCCCTGAAACAGCCACTGTAACTTGGTAAAAGGCTCCCTTGCAGGCTGTGCAGCCTGTCTGCTTTGCATCCCCTGCGGCGCCTTAGCCCCTTTTTACTGTTTCTGTGTTTATCCCAGAGAAAAGTGCAGCGTGAAGCAACATATCCATAGTGCCTAGCGATTCTATGGGGAACTATAAGACTCTACTACATGCCACAGCTTTGCCCTTACTTTTATGGCACGATAAATTTGGGGTTTGTTAATGGATCTGCTATAAACTATTAAAATTCATTTATAAATATTGATTCATAGTCTATTATGTTCAGATTATCTACAGATTAAAAATGAAAACTATGCTAAAACAACATTAAAGCATTAGATTCCGATCTTTGCTGCCTGGCACAAATCATCTTCAGGCTTGAGAACAAAATGAAAGGATGGAGAAGCTATTATTTTGTTGGAGAGAGAGAGTAGAGAGTAAACCTTAACATCCTGGTCCGATATGCCTCCAATTAAAGGGTCCTCTGATGAATGTTTCTTCCTGTCTGACTGCTTCAGACTATCGCGGTTGAGAGGAACGTGTCATTTGAACAAGAGTTCCAATTACAATTTAATGGTAATAATCAAAGCCAGCATCACCTATTTTTAGGTTTATGCTGCCTAGCAGTAGTCATTCAGCTGACCCTTTTTATAGAAACAAAAATCTCACACAGACTACATAAAGGACAATTATTTTCATTCCTTTGACTTGTCAAAGCAATGGACGTGGTCCCAGGCTTCAGATGTTAGGGAGCTCAGTGACCATTCACCAAGCCAACATGGACTTACTTTTCAGTCTTTTCTCTCTCTCTCTCTTTTTTATGGTTAGCAAAAAATATGTCAATCTTGCGTTTATTAGTTAATCACCAAATTGAGGGTAACAATGTCTGGCATTTGAAAAGCACTTTATACTTTGAAAATATATTTCATGTATGATGTCCAGAGGAGGTGGGTGCAGTCAATTGCAGCCCATGAATGAAAGTGCAGAGCAGAGAAGACAGAGTGCAAGTCTCAGGTCATCCCACCAGTATTTGCATCTACTGCCCCTGAATTCCCCCCAAACCCTTCAGCCCTCTCTCATTTTTGCAAATACATATTCAGAAGTCTATTCTTGGTCAGAGACCCTAAAGATATCTTTTTTTCCCTAAAATCTAAAACCTCACCAGAGAATTTCATGTGATGGTTAATATTATCCTAATGACAATTGGTTACCTCTGATGACATGATTACATGACTCTGGGATACTCTAGGATAGTTTGTGTCCTTTGTGTGTATACATACATTTTAAATGTAGACTTTTAAATTCATATCAATTTATCCTATCATACAGACTCTCTCCTAGGACTGAGTGTGCCAGTTTTTGTGTGGGGGGGGGGCAGGGGGGGCATAATCTATAACAATAAAAGAATAATATGCTAATTAGACCAGATGTCCTTCCAGATATCCTTTCGTCCTTCCGGATGAAGCCAGGGCTGTGAGGGAAGCCTGGGTCCTGGGTGTCTCCTGGAGGACGCAGGGAAGCATGGGTCCCAGGTGCCTGCTGGTGACCTGAGGGAAGCCCGGGTCCTGGGTGCTAGAGGAAAGCCCAGGTGCCAGTGCCGGAGGGAAGCCAGTGCCAGCAGCAGGGTAAGGAAGGCCTACTTCTGCATGAATTTTGTGCATCAGGCCTCTAGTCCTATATAATAAAAGGTTAATATGCAAATTGTCCCCTCAACCAGGAGTTCAACCGAGAGTTTGACCATGGGTGGGGCTGGCCAGCCAACTGCCCGCATTCCCTCCTCCCGGCCAGCCTGGCCCAATTGGCCCCACCTGTGCACGAATTTGTGCACCGGGCCTCTAGTATAAACGTGATAAACTATGAATCAATATGTATAAATGAATTTTAATCATTTATAGCAGATCCATTAACAAACCTCAAATTTATTGTGCCATAGTGTGTGTGTGTGTGTGTGTGTGTGTGTGTGTGTGTGTGTGTGAAACAGGAGAAATATAAA
>NW_005353702.1:464300-495062 GCF_000412655.1 Myotis brandtii | reverse complement strand
CCCCCTCCATGGGCCTTGCTCTGTGTGTGACAGGGTAGAGCCATAACCTCCCCATTGGCCCTGCCCTGAGTGTGACAGGGTGCAGCGCCCCAACCCCCTGATCTGCCCTGCTCTGTGTGTGACAGGGGGCGGTGCCCCAACTCCCCTATCGGCCCTACTCTGTGAGTGACAGGGGGGAGCTCCTCAACCCCCTGATTGGCCCTGCTCTGTGTGTGACAGGGGGCAGCGCCCCAACCCCCTGATCGGCCCTGCTCTGTGGGTGACAGGGGGTGGCGCCGCAACCTCCCCATCGACCCTGCCTTGAGTGTGACAGGGGGTGGTGCCCCAACCCCCCAATCGGCCCTGCTCTGAGCCTGACCAGGGGCTGCATCTAGGGATTGGGCGTGCCCTCTGCCACCCGGGAGCAGGCCTAAGCCAGCAGGTCGTTATCTCCCGAGGGGTCCCAGACTGTGAGAGGGCACAGGCTGGGTTGGGGGACCCCCCCCCAAGTGCACAAATTTTTGTGCACTGGGCCTCTAGTCTATAATAATAAAATAATAATATGCTAATTAGACCAGATGTCCTTCCAGATATCCTTTCGTCCTTCCAGGATGAAGCCAGGGCTGTGAGGGAAGCCCGGGTCCTGGGTGTCTCCTGGAGGACGCAGTGATGCATGGGTCCCGGGTGCCTGCTGGTGGCCTGAGGGAAGCCCGGGTCCCGGGTGCTGGAGGGAAGCCCAGGTGCCAGTGCTGGAGGGAAGCCAGTGCCAGCAGTGGGGTAAGGAAGGCCTACTTCTGCATGAATTTTGTGCATCGGGCCTCTAGTCCTATATAATAAAAGGTTAATATGCAAATTGTCCCCTCAACCAGGAGTTCAACCGAGAGTTTGACCATGGGTGGGGCTGGCCAGCCAACTGCCCGCATTCCCTCCTCCTGGCCAGCCTGGCCCGATTGGCCCCACCTGTGCACGAATTTGTGCACTGGGCCTCTAGTATAAACATAATAGACTATGAATCAATGTGTGTAAATGAATTTTAATCATTTATAGCATTAACAAACCCCAAATTTATTGTGCCATAGTGTGTGTGTGTGTGTGTGTGTGTGTGTGTGTGTGTGTGTGTAACAGCAGGGAAATAGTAATGCTGCATTATCTATTCTGTAAACAATATAATTTTATTTTAGATAACTGTAGTTACTCAAGTGATATGTGCATATGTATACCTACACAAAAGTTTCTTTTAACCAATCCTCCCAAATGTGGCCCTCCACAGATATATCAATTACTGCTCTATCTTTCTACAGATATGCTAATGTGTATTCTGTGCTTGTTTGTTTTACAAAAATACATTATGCTTTGTGTATTATTCTAATGCTTTTGTTTGATTTTCAGTCAAAAGTATGTCTTGGTAATCTGTAAATCTATCAATCTATATATTTATTGATTGTCTCTACACTATGCCATAATGTGAATGTACCACATTTTAAAGTCATTTCCCTGCTAAATTAACATTTGTATGGTTGCCAGATTTCCCCTGATATAAACAACACTGGCAAATGTTCTCCTACATGACTCACTTAGCACATGTGCCTGCTTTTCTAGGGCAGAACCTGTTAAGTGCTGATGTTAGATCATAGAGTATGCAGATTTTTTATTTTAATAGCTGTCACCCAATATACTTCCCTTCAATGATTGTGCCAATTTGCATTTCCATCAGCTGTAGATGAGAGTATGCCATACCCCCACACAGTTGCCAACATGTGATTCTAACAGACCTTGTGATCTAAGCACTTAAGAATAGTTGAAATAACAAACGTGCAAGCCATAAGTGCCAAAAGCCTACTATTATGTTTGGTTCCCAAGGTTACAGAGATGCAATAGCAAAGTGGAGGCCTGGATGGGGAGAGCAAGGAGAAGATGCTTTAAATAAGTTGGAGTGTGAGACCAAGCTGAGAGTGTTTATCTAGGAGACAAGATTTAAGAACGAAAGCATGCAGCTGTAGTCAGATGTTTGAAAGACTCATGCAGCAGAGCCTCCAGAGTGTAGGACCAGGGCCAAAGCACAAATAGGGGAAAGGCAGAGGCGTATTCAGTTCAAGCCAGGGAGACCTCAGGCATCAAGCAGGATGCTTCACTTGCATAGGCCATATGTAAGAACAACCCATGCAGTAATTTACATTGTCACAAATTTTGTAAAATTTGCAAAGATATTCTTACCCCAGTAGGTAAAGACCACATTTTCTTTCCACTGTGACTTTTCTTCTGCCAATTTAGCCCTTTGTCAGGTGACCTTAGGGTTGCTGCAGGCTTTCTTGAAATTTGGGTATGGGAAGTTAGTTTGCAGAGACATTTGATGTGGAGTTAGTCAATTATATTTGTGTTGTACACAGTCACTTCTGTGTATGGTTAAATTGCCCTTTGCTGGGTTCTAGAGGCTAGTCAATATGCAAGAAATGAATTGGTGGAACTCAAATAAGTGATCATAAGGCTGTACTTCACATACATAGTAATCTATTAACAGGCTGTCACTTCCTTAACTTTAAAGCCTGATAGTCCGAACCACTAGTCAGCATTCAGCTCTCTCTTCCACCTCCCTACCTGGCTCCAGCACACACTCCTGGTCTCATTGTCCTGAGGGCTTTTCACTCCACTACATTCTAACTATTCTCCTTGTTGGTGCCAGGCCACACCTTTGCTCACACTCTATCCTGTCTAACATGGCCCTCCCCTTTGCATCTATGTAGGTTCTTATTAATTTCTTGACCATCTGGCACAAAGTACAAACATTGATGAAGATGACATAAAGCTCTTAAATGTCCTACAAAAAGGACATTTGTCACCCTAGTTGGTTTGGCTCAGTGGATAGAGCATTGGCCTGTGGACTCAAGGGTCCTGGGTTTGATTCTGGTCAAGGGCACATGCCCGGGTTGCAGGCTCAATTCCCAATAGGGGGTGTGTAGGAGGCAGCCAACCAATAGGGGGTGTGCAGGAGGCAGCCAATCAATGATTCTCTCTCATCATTAATGTTTCTATCTCTCTCTCCCTCCCCCTTCCTCTCTGATATCATATATATACACACATTTGTCACAGTTGTATGTTATCAATCCACAGAGAATTCCAGATTTGTCACTACAACACACACACACACACACACACACACACACTTTGAAATAACCTGATATCTTATAGCTTATATGAGAGATGTTTACCCAAATTTTATAATAGACTTAACAATTCATGCAACATTAAAGACAAGTTATGATGCTGAGTAGAACTGAACAAGCTATCAATGATTAAAAATACATTTCTATCAAACATTGCTAAAGGAAAGACTGAATTATCTTCCTAGTCACTCTATAAAAATATGTTATAAAATTGTTGTCATATGGAGAGGGGATCAAAGGACCAGCAGTCAAAAAGTTTCAGGAAAATAGTGGATAAGTGCACTAGGCAGTTAATACATATCTATACTAATAAAAGGGTAATATGCTAATTAGACTGGATATCTTCTGGACATCCATCCAGACATCCTTCTGGACAAAGCCACGGTGGCAGGGGCCAAGGCAGAGGCAGTTAGGGGCAACCAGGGCAGGGGAGAAGAGCAGTGAGAGGCAATCAGGCCAGCAGGGGAGGGAAGTTAGGGGCGACCAGGCAGGCAGGCAGGTGAGCAGTTAGGAGCCTGTGGTCCTGGATTGTGAGAGGGATGTCTGGCTGCCAATTTAGGCCCGATCCTGGCAGTCGGACATCCCCCGAGGGGTCCTGGATTGGAGAGGGTGCAGGCCAGGCTGAGGACCCCCCTCCCCATGCACAAATTTTGTGCACCGGGCCTCTAGTATTATAATAAATACAAGTATGCTATTTTTCTGGATTTCAATAGTTTTAAATATGTATAAAGTGCTGTGATTCATGTACCATTTAAAATAAATATTAACTTTCATACTTGTTTTGAATTTATATTTTTTAATCTTTCCCTTAAAGAGGGAAAATATCCAAGATTCATAGAGAAGTGGATAAATTTTGCTAATTTTTAAGGATATATGTTCCTCCTTTAGGAGTCAGTGAGGTTCACAAATCTGAAATAAATTAGAGGCTGGATTATTATTAGCATAAAAGTTAATAGAAAAAAATATTAACCACTTGAAAAACTAAATGTCCATGATTCTTTTAAGCTGCTCTATATCCCCACTTCCCAACATGAGGAAGAAAAAAAAAAGATCTTAAGAGACTAATTAGACCAATGACTTTTTTCACAATATAAAGAGAAAGAAGGAAAAGAAGAGGAATAAGGAGGAGGAGGAGGGAGAGGAGAAGGATAGAAATAGGCTAATCATCTATCTGTGCAGGGAGTTTTTCTAGAATGAGATTTAAATTCTCCTTCTCTAAGACTATACAGATTGCACATGTGACTGTGCCAAACAGAGGGGCCTGAGTACGCCCACACAGCAAGCTACTAAGTGTTTTCTTTTCCTCCAATTTAGATAGAACTCACCACTCACAAGTTCAGAGTAAAGTAGCACCCTTTTCCCCTGGCATTCACTCTGGCTTGCCTTTGGCAAAATGCTACTAATATTACTTCTCCACTTCTCCTTCTTATATTAGGGGAGCAAAAGAAAAAAAAAAGAAAGAAAATAAAAAGATTTTGCAAAGCGTGTTTGAAAAGGCCCAAAGGCTCTTGAATATCAAATAGCTATTAAATAACATAAATGATTGAAGTGTAAATGAATAAAAAAATTAAAAAGGATTTGTCCCTTTACATTCAATTTCTTTAGAAAGCTAAGAGAAAAGAGAGCTACATATCTGAAAAAAATGTTCTGAAGTATTTGAGGAAAAAACAAACAAACTATGCTTATCTCTGAACACCAAACACATGTGCATACAGGGAGGGGCAAAAGTAGGTTTACAGTTGTAAATATGCAAAACAGTTTATTCTTGCATTATTATTTATTAATTATTGTATTATTTTCCATACAAACAGCTGTAAGCCTACTTCTGCAAAAACTGTATATAGAAGCACATACTAATAAGTATATGTGTAAAGACAGAACTAAGCTGTACTTATCTTATAACTTGAAAACACTTTGATGGTGAAAATTTTGTGATGAATGTTGATAAACTGGCAAGTGATTTGTTCTGTTGTTCTGTTTCACCTCTGAATAACAAGATATTTCAACCTTTTTTTTGTTGTTGAAAATAGCATTTGAAACTACAATATGTCAATCTCTACAGTTTGGTTTTTCTCTCCACTACTATCACCACCATCATCACCCTCCATGTGGCCAGAGCCCTTGAAATACTGGGGATTAGGAAGAGGCTGCAACTGATTAGCAGGTTAGACATATGGATGCAAACACTCACTTCAAGCTTTATCACAAAAGGGCTACTTTTTCCAGTTGAACCTTAATGTAAACATGCATGTGTGCAAATGTATATGCCCTTGTGGTCCATTCAGAAGGCATATTCATTAGATGATAAATCCAGCTGAAGTTCATAGAAGTCCCCAAAGAATTTATGAATTCTTAACCTTTTTTGGGGGGGGCGGGGGACTAACAATATGCAGTATCCTTTGAGTATTTTTTGCTTCCCCCTTCTTTAATCTTGTGTATTTTAAGTCTGGCAGTGAGTGGAAGAGAGACATATCTAATGTTTGAATCATAAAATTTTATGGACAATTTTCACCCTTCAAAGTATATGTGTATATTCAAGTTTAGCTTTTGTCCAAAATGTCCTATGTTTTAATCACTTTGAGAATTGACTTGATCAAAATTCAGTTTCATTTACGTCTCAGATTTTTCTTTAGCTCCTCTTTTATTCTACAAACTGAAATGTATATTAATCTTCATGTCCTCAGGAGGGACAGCATGGATGCATTTCAAAAAATGTGTGTGGTTTTCACAGTGACTGGCATTGAGGGGTGGCACAAAGCATCAGGGGATGATACTGCATAAGAAAGAGCTGGTCTGCATTCCATGTTATTTTCTGGTGTGCCACTTATATCCATGTGGGTGAAAACCCAGGTTAGTAGTACCTGAGGCTAGAACATAACCCAGTCTAGGTTATAAACTCAAAACAGTACTTCCCACTGATACTATGCATGACAGTGTCCAGTAAAAATCAAGGGTAGCCATTCCTTTTTTTATTTAGAATTTTTCCAGAGATGTCACCATCTCAGTAAATCACTCACTGATGGTGACACTGCCTTTGGTATCAGGGCTGTCCAGAAAACACATCCCTATCTGTCTTCACTTGCAGCTGTCACCAATACAGTGCATATGACCTCCACATTGTGACTTCTAGGGTCAATGTGCATGACCATTTATGTATTAAAATAATTCAATGACTTCTCTATTTTAGAATGACTTTTATTTTATCCTTCACTATTATTTTTTTTAAAGTTATGGTGCATGTAAATTAAATTATCTATGACTTTATAGAAATATTTATAGGAACAATAGAGAATATTTGTTATAAAAAGAGGTCATTGTGTCTGATAATCAAAAGAAAGCCTGGTTTTGCCCAAAGATGATTCTCCAACAGACCTGTCAAAGAATACCTAGTCCCTCTCACAGAGTAGAGTGGGTGTCCTTCTGTCCCTCCTTCCTAATCTCATGCTGTCAGATTAAGGAATTTTCTCCTTATTGCTTCCATCTACAGGTTTGGGTGGCCATTCTGTTTCATTGCTGAAATAATTTAGTTCCTGGTTCATTCTCATCCCATCGCTTCAGTTTCATCCTGCATTGTAATTTCAGGTCTCCAAAACCCTGTCCCTGGGGTCCTTTGCAATCCCTCTTCTGCAAGGATCTTGACTTTCATTTTACCTCTGCTGTCAGCATAGTTACACCTTGGACCTTACCAACATAACAGACCCACTCACTCTAGAGCTTCCATTTTAAGAATCCCGTTGTTTGATGGCTATTACCCACCTTTAGAGTTTACACTCTAAATATCAGATTTGATAAGTTGACCTCACAAGGACCTATGATTGATTCTGTCATCTTTCCAGTGTCGCTGACTCCTTCTCCATGCCTTCATTTCCTTCTCCCCTTATTTGAGATTCCATTTTTAGAATTATTTCCTTGTTTAATGTAACTCTCAACTATCTTTATCCTCTTTCTCTTTATTACACTTACTTGGAAAAAAATGCTAAACTTTGTTAAATTTTATCCCCCAGCTACTCTGAGCCCTAGAGCCAAAAACAAAACAAACAAAAAACATGTAACCATGCCAGCTGACACCACTTTAAATTTGTGACCCCCAACATCACAAGGATCCTTGGTATTGTCTGATAAGGTTAAAATATATCCCTTTCATTGCCTTTTCCTGTGCCTGGAGGATGCTCTCTCCAGATATCCTAATGGCTCTCTTCTTCATCTCTTTTTCTGAGAGCCCAATATCACAACATCAGTAAAATCCATCTGGACCTTTTTACTTGAATTAGAGCTCCCAGGCTTGTCAGACAATCCCTAACCCTGTTTTAGTTTTCTCCTAACCTTATCAGCATCTGCCACACTGTAGATTCTGTTCACTTGTGTATTGTGAACCCTTTAATCACATTAAAAGGTATGCTTGATGAGGGCAAAAAATTTCCCTAGAAAAGTTCATAGCACCTACACTTTTGTTTGCATGACTGCCAGATATAAAATGTATCCTTGCTTTTGAAGATAAAGAGATCAATGTCCTTGCTTAAGCTAACTTAACTATTCTGTGGCTACCCTCAGTCTCCAGAAACATCTTTGACCAGTTGATGTCCAAGGACTCCATAGAAATTTCAAGCCTTTCATAAATATTTTGTAGAGATCTGCATGCCAAATTGTAATGCAATCTCCTCTCAATCCTTCCCATTCTCTTACTATAATCCTATATAATAAAAGGCTAATATGCAACTCCCTTGGGAGTTCCAATGACCAGAAGTTCGACCACTCACTATGATGAAGGAAGGCCGCAGCCGGCAGCCGGCAGCTGGCAGCCGGGGGAAGGAAGGCCCTGATCAGCCCTGATTGCTGGCCAGGCCTTGAGACCCTACCTGTGCATGAATTTTGTGCACTGGGCCTTTAGTAATTTATAATGCATAATGCACACACTCCTTTAACAAATAAGAGGAGCAATACAATGATGCTCTCCTGCTGCTGGCATATTTTTGGCATTCTGTGATGTATAACATTACCAATTAAGTGCATGGATTCTAATTTATACAATCTTTTCAAACTTCCCATCATAATATTTTGCATAACTGTTGAGTTTACATATATGATATGTGTTTTATATCATATCTGTTTACCTTTATCCACATTTATATATCAGGTGGGGAAAGTAAGGTATATGTCTAGGGAGGCATGGAGATGAGCATGCGATGCTCCAAGGTAAGAATGTGAACAGCACTAGAGGAGTGGGAGAGCATGTAGCTTGTACAAGGCAATCATCTAGAGATGGGAGAAGGAAAAGATCTCAAGCTGAAAGGCCACATTCAACCAGGCTGTATTCTGGCCAGTTCACAGGAAGTTAATTCAGAATCAAGCATAGGACATCTGCCACCAGAAATGTCCTTTGAATCAAGAATCAAGAAGCAGGAGTGAACAAGAAGATTGGGAAATTAAGTCAGAAATTATAAACAGAGGATTGAGTGATGTATAGAATCTAATTTAAAGTAAAAAGACAGGGAGCATGGTAAGAAAAGGAAGGTTTAAGATGGATTTGAGACATGTCTTATAAATAGTAACTATGGTACTTTTCCCATTCGTGGGTAGCCAGATTTTATTAGATGATAGAATGATGTCTTTATTGCATTAGCATCATGCTGTGTACAAGTTGTTTGGGGAAGATAATCATTAAGGAATATCTGAGCACTACTACATGCCTAGGACTAGAGAACACATTAAAGCTTTGATAAATAACTGTACTGACAGGATCTTTCTTCATAAGAAGTTTATAATTTAGTTATAAATAAAAGGCAAGCTTTCTACATGGCATAATCAGCAAATTGGCCAGGGTATAACATAATGTTTAAATCACATGATAGAAAATAAGCTAAACTGATTATCATAGTTGACAGGATCTAAGTTATCTGGAATTCAGAAACTCCTGAGCACAGATAAGGGAGATGGTTCTGATAAAAGGTTGGTCTTACTTACCAGAGAGACATCACTGAGCCAAGGGAGGAATGGAAAAATCTTCACCATGCAGATTATACTTGATATTCAAATTGCTGCATGAGATATGACTGGTGGGACTGGAATTAGGGCCTCCAGGGGACAATTGTTTTTGTCAGCCAGTGATTGAGTTGTAGTTCAGAAGGTCTAAGGAAGACAATGGAAAGGATACCAGAAACAAGGTAGACACTGAAATGGCAGGAGTCAGGTTGGCAAGTCAGGAATTATGTGAAAATACTGAACCATGGGCAGAAGCCCAGGCACCAGCCAACAAGGAAAAAGAAAGTCCTAAACAGGACTGGTCAAATATCATCAAATGATGGAAACATGTGGCCCTAATGTACTTCCAGAGTGTGTTAGTTTGTGAGGGACTTGTTTATTTAATAGTGGGTAGGAATAAACACACTGTACAGGGCAGATAACAAAAGCAATAAAAATTCAAAGGTAGCCTGGCTGGTGTGGCTCAGTGGTTGAGCATCAACTCATGAATCAAGAGGTCCCTGGTTTGATACCTGGTAAGGGCACATACCCAGGTTGTAGGTTCAATCCCCAGTAAGGAACATGCAGGAGGCAGCCAATAGATGTTTCTCTCTTATCGAAGTTTCTATCTCTCCCTCTCCCACCCTCTCTCTATAAAATCAATAAAAACATTTTAAAAAATCCCTCAAAGGTAAAGATCAATGTGGGATAGAGGCATGAAAGAAAGCCCATAGAGGAAACATGGCTTGAGGATAGTCTTGGAGGGTGAGTGGAAGCATAAAGGCTACAGGAGTGAGGCATGGAGGAGGGAATATTAAAGTCTCTCAAGTAGAGAGCAGGTATAAGTACCTTAAACTAAAATATGAATGAATATTGAAACCAGTATGGCCTGGCCAGTGTGGCTCTGTTGGTTGAGCATTGTCCCATGTCTCTCTTTTCCTCTCCCTTCCTTTTTCTCTCTCTAAACGTCAATAAAAACATGGTTTTTTTTGTTTGTTTTTTAAAAAGTAAAACCAGTCCTAACAGGTTTGGCTCAGTGGATATACCGTCGGCATGTGGACTAAAGGGTCCCAGGTTCGATTCCGGTCAAGGGCATGTACCTTGGTTGCCAGCACATCCCCAATAGGGGGTGTGCAGGAGGCAGCTGATTGATGTTTCTCTCTCATCGATGTTTCTAATCCTCTATCCCTCTCCCTTCCTCTCTATAAAAAATCAATAAAATATATTTTCTTTAAAAAATAAGTAAAACCAGTATGGCCATGAAATGGTGAGAAGGCTTAGGTGGTGAATGACAAAGATGGCCATATTGATGATTCATTTTGGAACAGGTCTAGCACTGTGTTGCTGCGTTTGGATGCCACTCTTCCTCAGTTCTTATCAGTCTGGCTGGGTAAGCTCTGTGCTCAGGCATGGGCATAAAAGCTGCTAAAGTAAACCCATACACAGTCATTAGAAAAATGAACCAGGTCCCCGGGGAGGAATTGTGATATACAGTGTCTGAGCTTCTTCAATATCCTTATGTAATAAGGTGCCTTATAAATGTTATTAGCTGCAGGTTTTATGGCAAATTTTATGCCATTTTGATTATGATGCCGCTGGATGACAGCTAGTTTACGTTGCTTAAACATCCTCTGTATCTAATGTGGAAAGGAAGCTAATTAGCTATAACCATGAAAATGGCTGTGTCATGTGAAAAGGAAACTATGTAGAGTACATTTCTTTACCCCAGGATTGAGAATGTTATACAATGATTACCTTCAATTGTAAAACATTTAGGCAAGCTAAAAGGGAGAGAAAGGAAATTTAAAAATGAGAATGTATAACTGTTGCTTTCTAAATACATTTTTATTTGTAGCAGGCCTTCATGACCCAAATTCTTTAATGGTTTATGGCCCAATGAATCACTTTCTCTCAGTCACCAATTCCATGTGGTTGTATGTTTATTAATGTTTCCTGACACATCATCAGTCCATATTTCTTTAGAACATCCTCGACAACATATTCAGAACGTTATTTAAGACTCATTATTCACTAAAATAAAACATGCAAAAGCACAAGTTAGGTAGTGGGGATATTTTATTCCTGTGTGTTGTATTCTAAGCCCCTCATCAACATAAAACACTGGAAAGAGTCTATAAATCTAATTAAGAGCATTAGAATAAGAAAAAAAATCACCGAGTATTTAGTTAGGGTAGGCAAGCCTTATGCAGAAGGAAATTCTTAGGTGCAGTTACAAATGACAATTGAAAACTCCTCCTTGTTACTTTTTAACACGTAAATTCAGAATTGATATAGTGTTTACCATAAACAAGCATAAGCATGTGAACCAGGTAAGAGTTACTACTCCTTTTGTTGTAGAGACAACATTTTTATCCAGAAAAGCAACCTTAAAAGTCCCCAGGCGTGTATTTGGGGATTTTTCTCATTCACCATAGAAAATGGAATTTCTTTAAAAAATATATTTTTTTCTTTGTTAATAGGCAAGAAAACTTGTGGGGGTCAAGCCAGCAAGGGAGAATTTTGGAGGGTAGGGGTGGAGTGAGGATTCCTTTCAAACAGCCTCTATCATTCCACACATTGGCTTTTGAAAAACCAGATGTGGCAGACTGGTGGTCTATGGCCTGGATAGGGCCCATAGATATATTGTTTGTCTTCAACAACATATTAATATTTTTAAGCCAACATGTGAAATTTAGGAGATTTCACATAAAAAAATCAATTTTCTGCCTTTTGTGAAGATCCTGCATTCTTGCCTGGCAACAAGCAGCTGCTGCCTAGAGGTGGGCCCTGTCTTCTCCAGCTTGCTGCCAACTCCCACTCTCTAGTCATCCCCAGTCTAGCTTCATACATAGTTTTAGGAACTGCTTGACCTTGGATGGGGCCCCTTCCTTCAAAAAAATGAGAGAATCCTTGACCTATATTTGATAAGTAAGAGAGAACACTAAAATCCTCTCTGAACAGAGAATATTGTTTACTAGTGACCCCTGACTCCTATATATGGGAAAGCAGTTAGACATTTCTTTCCCAAAAGCAAAAGCCATATGGATGGTAGATGTCCATTCTGCCATTGGGGTCACAATGCCTTACTGGATTACTAGAGGACTGGTGCACAGATTCGTGCACTGGTGGGGTACCTCAGCCTGGTCTGTGCCCTCTCACAATCCAGGACCCCTTGGGGGATGTTGGACTGCTGGTTTGGGCCTAATCCATGCAGGCCAGGCCAAGGGACCCCACCAGTGCATGAATCCATGCACTGGGCCTCTTGTCTATAATAATAAAAGTATAATATGCTAATTATACTGGACAGCCAAATGGCCTTCCGGACGTCATTCCAGACATCCTTCCCAATGAAGCCGCGGAGGCGGGGGCCGATGAAGAGGGGGCTAGGGGTGATCAGACAGGCAGGTGAGCAGTTAGGGGCGATCAGGCAGGCAGGCAAGTGGTTAGGGGCGATCAGGCATGCAGGCGAGCAGTTAGGGGTGATCAGGCAGGCAGGCAGAGTGGTTAGGGGTAATCAGGCAGGCAGGCAAGCAGTTAGGAGCCAGCGGTCCTGGATTGTGAGAGGATGCAGGCTGGGCTGAGGGACCCCACCCCATGCACGAATTTCATGCACCAGGCCTCTAGTATGCACATAAGATCTTCGGTTAATCTCTTCCTGCCCTACCCCCTCCTCCCTTCCTCTGAGCTTCATCAGTCTGTTCCACATTTCCATGCCTGTGCATTGAGTGTCTGTCCCCTGGTGGTCAGTGTGCGTCATAGCTACTGGTCAAATGGTCACTTAGACTTATATATATATAGACTAGTGGCCCCATGCATGAAATTTGTGCATATTAAAAGGGAATTAATTAGAGGAAATATTTTAATATTGTTATTTGCCCTTTCTCTATAATAGAAGTGTCAGAGATGAAAGAAAATTAGTAAAATGTATATGAAAATCTCCCTCCTGTCAGTGTCTATGGTGCGCCGTGGGACCCAGAGTCAAGTCCCCACCCATCCATGCGGGCCTCAAAATCACACGAGACCCAGACCCAGCCGGCCCCACCCCCATCAAGCCTTGTAAGGCGGGGGACACAGCCTCAGGTTCCCTGACCCCGGCGCCAGGTGGGGGGGGTGCAGCCTCAGGTCCCCCGTCCCAGCCTCAAGTCCCCTGGCCCGGTCTCAGGTCCCCCAGACCCAGCTCTGGGGCGGGAGGCGTGGCCTCAGGTCCCCTGGCCCCAGTGAGAGGGCGCGAGGGCACAATGACCATTTGCATATTAGCTCTTTATTATATAGAATTTGTCCACAACAGAGGCAAGTACCTGAACTTTGAAAAATGAATAAGTTAATGCAATCATCACACAGATGACTATTGAGCCCAAGTCCCTGGGCTACACTCACTTTCTATAGAGTGGTTAAAATGTTAGTTTTCTAATTAGTTTAATTTAAATTTAAGGCTATTTGCCCCTAAAATGTTAGATCTTGCCCACCTTCCTGGTGTTTTCCATGCCATAGACAGTGATGAATCCCTTAGGGTTTCTCCCCATGAACTGTCTTCCAAGAGAAAGGGTGGTTATCTGATGTTTTCTAGTTGATCTTTCTCTTAGAGAAAGAAAGTGTGAATTCAGAGAACCTCAGATGAGAATGAGTGGTAATTAATGAGAAAGAAAAGAAGGAATCAGAAAAAACTGTGTGGTACCAAGTACAACGAGCCAAAGTTGACCCCACCATGTATACATGTACTACTTCGATGATCTTGAGTGTTTTAATTAGTATTTGATACCACCATATCCCCTGCACTCTGAGAAATGGTTTCAGGTTGATACAGAGCTCACGAGATAGTGTCTGAGCTTTTGGATGACTTTTACAGTTCCTTTTGTTCTGTTTGTTTGTTAATTGGTTGTTTTTTTTGTTTTGTTTTTACAGATCAAATGAGGTAGAAGGATCCTATATACCTTTGCACCCAACTCTGTGACCTCCAGCATTGGCACAGGTGACTTGTAGAGTACAAATCTGCGCTAAAAAAATATGAAGCAACATCTCAACACTAGGTCTTCCTGATTCAGTCCACTTATTAAAATGCCCTGATTCACCATTGGCAAAAAGAAACCAAATTCAAGAAGAAAGAAAAATGGCATGGGTTTGTGTTGAATAAATGAATGAATGAACAAATGAATGAATTAGACACTGTTCAACTGGATAGATCAGGTAATACCTTATGAAAGAAAGGGCTGAAATATGTAAGGTAGAATTTTTATAGCTGGAGATAAGGCAAATAAGAATACATTCTACCTGGAGGCAATGACATGGAAGAGACTGTGAGAAATATTTGGAGGACAACAAGTCAATAAACTTGGCTAAATGAGAAAACTGGAAAGTATAATGGGATAGTAGGACCAGGAATGTAGAAGTAAGTTAGAGAAAATTTATGGGTATAATAGTTACATTATTCAAAACAAAGACAAGCTTGAGAATGCTGGACATTAAGATTTGTATCAAATCTCTACTAACCAAGCATCATACCAAGACAGATGTCTAAATCTGTTTTCAGCTCTTTTTCCCTTTATTTCTCTTATTCGTGATATCACACTGTTAAAACACACAAAAAGCCAACAATAAGTGTACCAATGAGTCAACTAGAGAATGTAGATGGTTAAAATATATTTGCTACATTCTTTAATTTTCCTTACTACATCACTATACATTTAATTTTAAAAATCAATTAACTTAATTTTTTAAATTGTTTGCATTTACAACTTCAGATATTCATGCTTAACACAGTGTGGATAAGCAAACTGGATAAGTCCTATGTAGCCACAATAAATTGAGCATCTAAAATTTTAAGTTTTTAGCTATTTTATTGTCAGGTAGACATTAACACAAAATAATCACTGATTGCTTAAACAGTAACTTCCCAATTTGTACTTTTAAGAGTTTTTTCTTTGCTTGGTGATTTTACTGTCCTATTCAAAGTAATTAAAAATCAAAGCTTCAAAAGATTATGTACTTATGACTTTTCAAACAAAACAGAAAACCTACCCAGAGAAGAATAGGTATACAGTGGGGCCTTGACTTACAAGTTTGATTGGTTCAGAGACCGAGCTCGTTAAGGAGCTCCTTAACTCAAATTACTCTGTCAACTCAATGCAAAAAATCTGCCGGGAGACAGCTGGTATCTCAAAAAACTCGTTAGTCGGGACACTCTTAAGTCAAGGCCCCACTGTAGAGGTAGACAATTAGGATAGGAAATTTTAAATTCCACATGTCACTTCTTATAATCTTTGTAAACATCCAAATTATAATAGAAAAGCTTAAGAACACACAATACCCTATATTATGGAATTTAACATGTACCACAGAAGTTACCTTGGTTAGCTATTCACAGACTTTGTGGTTAGATGTCCCTTTAAGATATGATAATGGGTACAAGTTAGTTGTTTTATGGGGAATGAGTTGTCCTTCTCTGGTTGCTGCCTCATCAGTGAAATATTTAACAGCTTTCTCTTGCTAGAACAGAGATTCAATGACTCCTGTGCCTTTTGGAATTAAAAAAAAAAAAACATTTCTCTAGGGTTCTGGCCAACTGCCTCATGTTCTGGCAAAACTAATGCCTCATGCACAACTGGCATACTTTTTGTATGCACTAATTACAAGTCTACCATTGACACCTGGCAAAAGAATAAGAACCTTATAAAAACAGGTGCCCTGCAATTCTTACGGCATCAGAGCACAGTGCTCTCATCTGCATTACTGTTTTTTCTTTTTGAATTTCTTTTTACATTTTCATTAAATTATTCACGATGCCACTTTAAGATATTGTCTCGGATAAAACGGAAGCCTTTCAAACCAGAGATTTAATGAACAAGATTATGGAAGGTACATACTTGTCTCGCTTTTTATTGTCCTAAATAGTTTCCCCTGTGTTTAATTATTTGGGGGTCAGTTCTGCTTTGAATAAATATCAGAATTGACCCAGTGGGGAACACAATGTCTCCAAAGGAGAACAAGAATCCCGATTGCAATATATCTATTAAAATGTCCCCGCAAACGGTTCCAATCTAAATTATCTCAGCCGCTGTGTCTTTCCAGCCTTATTGATTTGAAAAATAACAAACAAGTATAAATGACATTTACAGCTCTTAATTGGTGTCATTAGCGGTTCTTATTATTCTGCAGGACAAGCACTAACCCTTTATTGAGAATTCAGTGATGCGGGTCTGCTTGGGACTCATCAGCCTTAAAGACAAGTAATAAAACAGCTGAGTGACTGACTTAGAGCCCCTTTCATCATCAAAGGCCACAGGCAGCTGGGCCCTGTTTTCCCTTGATTTGTTTTATGCAGTTATTTAGACCTTGGAACTACAAAAGGAAAAAGGCACAGCAATGGGAGAAATTTGAGTTGATTTCCCCCTCCCTTTGGTTTAGCAATCCATGGGGTAAATGTGAAGGGTTTTATTTGTGTTGCCATTCTGTTTGCTCATTAATGGAGTCAACTCAGTTGTTCTCAAGCTTCTGGCCCTTTAAATACAGTTCCTCATGTTGTGACCCAACCATAAAATTATTTTCGTTGCTACTTCATAACTGTAATGTTGCTACTGTTATGAATCGTAATGTAAGTATCTGATATGCAGGATGGTCTTAGGTGACCCCTGTGAAAGGGTCGTTCAACCACCAAAGGGGTCACGACCCACAGGTTGAGAACCGCTGGAGTCAACTAGACACACAAAACAACGGGTAGGTAAAGATGGCGGCTTCTCTGCATCCCTCATCTGAAGTTGTCTTTGGTGTCCACTAGGTTTCCACTGAGGTGATAGACATTTATGAAGGGGTTCTGCCTTTTAATAGGATTCAGGGTCTAACGTTGGCTTTTCCAGGTTCAACCACCGACTGTGGGAAGAGGTCTGGAGACACATGGCCTTCCTGGCTCCTTAAAGTCATGCCTGGTTTTCTAACTGATTCCTGATGATTAAAAGAGACTCTACCTCTTTAGGCTTCTTATGCTTCTGAAACAGCTAAGGGTCAAGAGAGACCTAAGTGGGGTTTTTAGGACCAGCCATTTCCTCAGGCTGGCAGACTTTGCTGACCTCCCTGTGCAATGATCTATGGCTCCCACACTCTTGTGATTGCCTTTTGATTTAATTTAGACTCGTCCCTTGTTCAGAGTGTTACTAATGTTCTACTTGGATAGCTATGATGAATATATGTTTTTTTAAGTCTTATATTTTAACTGCAAGGTAATTGTAACTTGATAGCTAGGAAGCTGTTCATGTTACATTAACAAAAAAAATTCAGAAAGGTAACAGAAAATTCATGTCCTTTGATCTTGTCACACAGTCTCCATGAGATTGAATCACTGAATGTAAATAGCTGAGTGTGAAAATGTAAGTCTATGAATCAGTTTCCTTATAAATGAGCTGCACAATCCATGTGTGATTGCTTATCTTTTTTAATTTGATAATTTATAAATTAATTTCATAATGTATCAGCTGACCAATAGTACCTGGTTTTCACCAATAGCCTGCTTTCTCCCTACCTGCCTAAGCCAGACTGTGTCAACCAGAAAGAAGGTCAAGTAGTGCATCCTCAGCAAGTCATTCCATTGGAAGCTGGACCCTGCTTTCCTCCATATCCCCTCTCAATGCCCTCTGCTGCCAACAGACCCTCATGCAATGCGACTGCTTAGCCTTGCTCTCTTACTCCATTGTGGCAGGAATGATACATTCAAATTAATAACCCAAGAATTTAAGAAAAAGAAAACCTCATACAACATTGTAAGCCCAGACTGGGAAAAGTGTATATCAAGAAATAAGAGACCATTTAATACGCTGGTTAAAAATTGTCATTCAAAAAATGAGTGTATAAACATATATGTCTGCTGAGTAACTTATACACATTTCTTTACAAATATGAAAGTCTAATGCAAATTTCTGCCCTGCAGTGAGGTGTTTACATTCCTTAAGGAAAGGTTGGATGCCTTTTTGTCGTTCTCATTTGCCTGTCAAAACCAAGCTTAGTGCTGTGTGTGCTCCAAAGAGCCTTTGTGTGCTTCCCGCTGTGGATGGGTGAGCACCCAGATTCTGCACTTCTATCCTGGGGTTTACACTGCAGAAAGCAGTACTCTTATAAGGAGGACTTGGTGACGGACCTTTTCTACTTTCTTGTGCAAATTTCAGTCCTGGATCAGAAGATGATCTTAGTTGGTAATAAACATTCCAAATACCCAAACCGAGCCCTTCTGGTCTTTCTTTCATGATGCCAGCAGGAGAGGAGAGGTCTTACCTAACCCTGCACGGCAATGCCCAATTGCCAGCTGTTGACAGTCATCTCCAGAGAGCTACTAGGCAGTCTCACAAAGAACCAGTCTAAGGCATGGTCAGCCAAATAGAAGCAGGAGAGGGAGAAGAAGGTGGAACCGCATCAGAATCCAAGCCTTTGTTCTTGGTCCACAATTACCGTTTTCATGCTCTTACTGTTTGTGTGGCTACTCTATCTCTCTGATTAATTTGCTATAGTTAGCTCTTATGCATTTTTTTCTTCAGGCCTACTTCCTAATATTTATGTACTTTTTAAATAGATGCAAACAGTAAATATAAGGTGACAGAAAGGGAAAAACACCTTGGTTGCACTAATACATCAGCAGTGATATTGAATGCTCTCAAAGTTATATCCATCCAGAACATGATACTGCAATTAGTTAAAAAAACAAAAACAAAAAAACCCAAAAACCAAAAATGGGATTCACAAAAATGGCATAATTTGTCCAATGCCCCTCCAGTCATGAGTAACAGAGACTGGAATTTAAACCCTATGCTCAAAGTCAAAGCCCACGGTTTTAGTCACTGTTCTATAGGGTTTCATCTGATTGGCAATGTCAGTTCTTAAAAAGAATAATTTTAGATATTCTAAGAACAAGGTTCTTGGACCCAGTGGGGTTTATAGATAAACTTTTGGGGGCTATGGGTTCATGAAAGATAAATGGTTGTGAATGTTTGAATGTGGGATGGCACTCAATCAATTCTCCAAAGGGCTCTCACCTCAAAGTGGCTGTGGACCACTAAATCAGCTTTACTGCTGTCGAAGGTAAATGTGCAGAAGACCCTGCAAGCCTGTGTTCTCAGTGCTCAAGTGCATCTTTTCCAGTGGAAGTGCTGGGAAGCTGCTGGGGGAAAGCATTCATGTTTAATCCCACGCTGTGGACTGTGGAACTTAGAGGAGATACAGAGAGTGGAGATCACTGCTTCATTTCATCATGTTGAGAGGGCCGGTAGTTCTAGAGCAGTGGTTCTCAACCTGTGGGTTGCGACCCCTTTGGCAGTCGAACGACCCTTTGACAGGGGTCGCCTAAGACCATCCTGCATATCAGATATTTACATTACGATTCATAATAGTAGCAACATTACAGTTATGAAGTAGCAACGAAAATAATTTTATGGTTGGGTCACAACATGAGGAACTGTATTTATAGGGCCAGAAGGTTGAGAACCACTGCTATAGAGGAACACTTTCACATCTGTTCATGGAAAGGTGGTTAGACATCAAGGTCAGAGGAAGCCAGAAGTTGATGACGGAAGCAGGGATGTGGAGGGATCTGGGGCACAGGTTCTCGAACCTTGATGTACAACAGTTTCCTGGAGATGCTTTTAAAAATGTCAATGGCAGGGCACCATTCTAATTCAGTGGAACCAGAATTTTGGGGATTAGACTCAGGCATCTGTATTTTTGACACAGAGAGGATTGAGGACTGCTAATCTGGTGGATTGCTTTTTTGAGACAGGAGTTGCAAAGTTTTTAGGAGAGAAAGGATTAAAGATACATTTCACTGTTGTAATCTTCTCTTGATTTCTCACTGTTCCCAAAACATAAGTAAACACACACACACAACACACACACACACACACACACACACACACACACACACACACACACACTTATATCATCTAGGTTGACGTCTGTCCACTATTCCACCCTGAACTATCTATTTGAAAACTGTGCTAGGGTATTTTCAAAAAAACACATTCATTCTAAGTTGTAAATGGCAGATAACTTGATTTGCTACTTTTCCAGAGATGGTCACATGATGAAGTTTAAGGCATTCAAAAATATGGAGTTTATCAAGATATTTCCTAAAACCCATATTATCATATTGCGTATAGATTTATATGTGGGTTACAATGATTATGAAGAGTCATTTGATGAATTAAGTAATTGACTATGACAGCTTGATAGAGAAGATGGTGAGTTAGGTTTGAGATATTTCAAGTTTAAGGTTCCCCTGGGAGGGAAATGGAGATAGTGAATGGGGATTATATATCTTAAGGGAGACCTCAGGGGTGATGAAAATAGCATTTGAGGCTATAGGTGCCTGATTTGAAGAATTGATGGTCAGATACCTGTTCTGCTTGATACAATTTAAAAAAAATAAATACAAGGTTCTCAATGACTAGCCATTGTGGTAGCTCATTATCTTGTGGAAAAACTGTGTTATCAATAAAGCTCCCCCCTTGAACACTAAGCATTATATATAGCAAAGCCTATGAACATCAACTGGTGCCCAAGGAGATCCATAGATCTACATATACAAAGCATTTCCACTTTCCTGTTCATGTTTTTTAAAGATGCATCTTTTTAAAAATAATTTTTTTTATTGATTTCAGAGAGGAAGAAAGAAGGAGAGAGAGAAACATCAATGATGAGAATCATTGATTGGCTGCCTCTTGCACACTACACACTGAGGATCGAGCCTGCAACCCAGGCATGTGCCCTGACCAGGAATTGAACCATGACCTCCTTGATCACAGGTCAATGCTCAACCACTGAGCCACACCAGCTGGGCTGAAGAAGGCATTCTTATTGAGGTTCCCCATTTCATACTTCAGGACATTGGGTGTGAGGCTTTGGGTATTGGATTCTGCAGGTCCTCAAAGATTCACAAACCTACTCGGTTGTGATGAGAACTAGCTCAAAAGCCCTCACGTGCCAGTGGAAGGATTTCCTTTGATGAGAAGGGATAATTTCAACTGCTCAATAGAGGATGTCAAATTGGCAACATTTATTCTGGCAGGCCAGTGTTACTCTGTGCATGGCACTAGATACTTTCTACACAGGTCCAGATCTGTAGGATTGCCGTGAAAAGCCAAAGTTGAGCCAGCAAAGGCTGTGAGCTTTCCATTGTTTAATCCAAACATTCAAGGAAAGCAGACAAGCTTTTCCCAACTCATCTGGCAAACAACAACAACAACAACAACCAAAAAAACATGAAAGCTATTATCAACAGGTCATCAAATAAAAGGTAGGTATTGATGATGGTGTTTTAGACACTATGACATTTGAGGCTTTTTATTTCAAAGGACTTGCAGTGGCAGTATCATAGCCAATGAGGTTTATATAAGGCACAATTATGGGTAATAAAAAATAAATAAAAGTAATTGCCCTCTTTTAAAAGATTCTGAACAAACCCATGTGAAGAGTGAAAAGAGGACTACCAAGAGAAGCAATATGTAAAGATTTAACTATTCTTTTGTTTTATGAATGTTCTAACCTCAAAGGAAAAGGGTCATTTACCCCAATGTCATCTTAATTAATGATTTAGAAGAAAGTACTTCAACTATGATTCACAAAAACCTGAGTTTTATACCTGGTTTCCTCACTGATTGACTTTGTGACCTTGGACTATTTACTTAATATTTCAAGACTTCAGTTTTTTCAACATAAAATGAGGGAATCAGTTTAAATGATCTCTAATATCCTTCCAGCATTAACATCCTGTAAATGTATTTTGTTGAAGATAGGAAACCTCAAATGAGCATTTGGTTTAAAGTGTGACTGGTTTTACAATCAGATTTATTGTCTATGACCTATTCAAAATCCAATATCTACGTGAGGAATTCTCAACTCTGGTTTCAGACAACACATAATTCAGAATTTTAACACTGAGATCCTTTAGAGGTTTTTACATTGACCTTTTTTAAAACAAAATTAGCCCTAGCCAGTTTGGCTAAGTGGATAGAATGTTGGCCTGCGGACTGAAGGGTCCCAGGTTCGATTCTGGCCAAGGGCACATGCCTGGGTTGTGGGCTTGATCCCCAGTAGGGGACATGCAGGAGGCAGCCTATCAATGTTTCTCTCTCATCATTGATGTTTCTATCTCTCTATCCTTCTCCCTTCCTCTCTAAAATCAATAAAAATATATTTTTTAAAAAAATTAGGGAACCATGCTCCAGGGAGAGGATGTGTGGCTAAGGCTACTTTAGCTAGTAGACTGAGCTGGACATAAAACTGAAATATTCTAATTAAAAATCTAATCCATTAAAAAATCTATTTTCTTTACATCAACAATACGAGATGATTGGAATATAAAGCCTTTTGTGTTCCGTCAGCTTTGAAATTCCAGGACTCTAGTAAATGGATAGATTACATAGATAGATATAGATACTTGATGGGTAGAACTTTTTTCAGACTTAAAAAGAATATAAACAAAAAGTCAAAGTGAGTGAAATCTTCCAATTCTAGCTCAAGAAAATGTTTTTCTCTTCTTCTCTGGTAGGCAGTAGGAAGTGGTTAAACTAGAAAAATTCATGTTATAAATATTTAAACTGCTTTTTTTACAACAGGGAGCTTAGATGCAAAGGCGTTAAGCACTTTAAGAAATAGATTGAAAAGAAATGTCATTATCTTGATTTTCTGAATTGATTTGCTTAATAACAATACTTAGCATTTATATAGTGTTCTGTATTTTCAAATTGCTTTATAATCATTAATCAGTTAATTCATGCAACCTCTCTGTGAGGTCAAGATTATTATCCCAATTTTACAGACAAAGAAATTGAGATGTGGGGAAATTAAGTGACTTGCCCAAGGTCATTGAGGAAGTGAGTGACAGGCTCTGGATTAAAACTTTGAGACCTAGTCTGCATGGGCTAAATGAATTATAGAATTGACAATCAACTGAATAATTAAAGAAGAAATAACCATTTTCTTCTAAAAGAGCTAGAAAATTGATAAAACTTAGGGCACTTACTAGGCTTGAATTAACTAAATGGTTGTTATTTTACATTTCACATATAGAAATAAACCACAAATATACTTGTAAACAAAATCTAATTTGTGATGTTTTGTTCTCCTTAATCAGAACAGTCTGCCCCAATCTTTTTGACATATTGGTGCTCTGCAAAGCGTTTTCTCCTTTATTTGAGAAATCCTCAAAACAGCCCCAGTTAAAATTCTCTATTTTAATCCAGATGTTTCACTAGTTTCCTCCCTTGGGATGAGGTAGAGGGAGGTGAGAAAACTAGTAAACATCTGGATTGAAACAGAAGTTTTAACTTTAAGACCCGGGTTATTTTTATTATACTGCCAAGGTTAATAAGGAGATGAAATAAGAAATAGTTTGTGGACCACGTACATTTAATTTGCTCTTTAAAGGATGAGTTATATTCTGATTAAAACAAAACAACACAACAACCACAAAAACTAAGACAGAAGAAACACCCTTTGTGAGAAGAAAAAACTGAGAAAGAAATAGTCTGATAGGTAGAGCTTTCAAGATAGGAATCAGGCTAATGTAAAAGAGTCTACAAGAACAGAGGATAAGAATGCATATGATGAGGCAGGGATGCATTAAGCAGATCATAAGCTTGATTCAGAGCAACATTGGTGACTTCCAGGTAGGGGAGCAGAAAACCATAGACCGGTTTATTTATTCCTGGCCATTAGTTTTCACTATGTTGTTATTGTTTTCCCCAAAACCATCCTTAAAATTTTGTAATGGAAACAATGCTTGAAAGAGAGAGGCTGGCATGCATCTAGGTTTTGCTGTGCTTTCAGCTAGCTCTGGAACCTGGGACAAGTTGCTGTTGTTTGCAGACTCAATTTCCTCATTCAACTGGGAGGCAAGAAAAAAAGGGGCCAGCGTTTCCTGAACACCATGCAGTATTGTGCCAGATCCTGCCCAGCTGTCATCTCAACTAATGCCTAGAACATTGGGAAGTGGTTGTTATTTACTTAGGGGTGAGGAAACAAATAATTAGAAATGTAAAATAATGTCCTCAAAGAAGTATAGAGCTGGTGTTTGAACTCAGGTCTGCACAGACTTGAAAGCCTAATCTCTAGTGTAGTTATGTGCCATCCACCTCTTTTAAGAGAACAGAAAAGTAAGATACATTTGGGATAAAAGAAAATTTAGTTTGTCTTCAAGTAAGCCATTAGTTTCCAAATATTGTTGCAAATTAAAATGACCTTGGATTCTTTAAAAACTATTATGCTTGACTCCTACTAAAATATTCTGATCTGATTGGAAGGAGTGTTACCTAGTCATTGGGATATTGTAAAATTTCCCACGTGGTTGTTTTCATCTGAGACATGCAGCAGCTAACCATACCCAACATGAGCCTTATTTTGTGTTGCGATTGTTTGCAAAATGCAAAAATAGAGTTAACATCATCTACTGGCTGGTTTTTGTGAAGAAAGAGTCTAAAATATATTAGGATTTTCAAAAGAATGGAAACCATTTTACCTGGCTTACCATAGTCTCATTCTCTTCCTCATGGAAAAAAAGGGTATGCATACATGCTAAAATAAGGGGCCTCACACTGGCCTTCTTCCTTCACTCGCTGTCCGATAACTAAATAATGCCATTCAAAGCAGCAACTCCTTCCTTCTGTGACACTGTGTTTTCCATAGATTGTGGCATTAGATGATAATTTCTTTCATACCATACTGTCTCATTTCAGACTTACCTTACTATCTCTCATTGTCCGTTCTTGATAATATATTTTTTATTTTTGTATGTTTCTTATGAAGTAACCTTATCTCTACAAATAGTTTCTAAATTGTTTCAAGGTAAGGAAAGATGATGTTCAAAAATTGTTCTTATTCACACCTCCAGCCCTTTCCCATCTCATCACTGTCATTCTTTGTCTCCACTCCTGGGCTCCCCACAAAACTAAGTATCTCATAGGATCTACATCTGCAGCTGGTGAAATATATGAGAAACATAGTTTGCAGTCATGTTTTCTGAAAAACAATGAAATTACTGACATCAAAAACTATTCCAGTTGGTCTCAAGGGCAAGGATTCAAGAAAGCAGAGCCTTTGGATTCAGAAGATTATCTGAATCTTGAGGTGCAGGAAAGTGGGAATAGGTCAAAGTCCATAGAAATTTATTTTCTGTCTAAGGCTAGGCTCACCCAGGACATCAGTAACCTGATCTTGAACACAGCTTTTTCTTGATGTAACATGACAATGAGACTGGGTAAAAATTCCCACTAGGGCCCTACAGCAAAAACTGGATGCCCTAAAGCATAGGATTTGATCACCCCTATTTTAGCACAAAACTTCAAATGTTGTTTCACTTTAAAATTCTTTTAAACCCAGCTACTGTGCTTAGCTGGAGGAGATAGTGAATTCCAACAGCGAACATACACTGTTGTCTAGGGGAATTTACCCCTCTTTCATTTCAAATTTTTGAGGTAACATTTTGATTCAAGATTCTTTATTTAAATTATCTGGGTAAAATAAGTTAAGTTTGCCCAGCTTCTGCCCCAAAATGATAGATATTTGTATAGTATAGTATATTTCTAAATCATTTTTCTGGACACTAGAATATGGAATGTCATTCTCTCTTTTTCTTTCTTTTTATTAAAACCTTGCTCAGACTTTAAACCTCATTTCAAATACCCCTGTGAAACTATCTCTCATATTAGCAGCTCTTACTGATCTCTTCCTTTAATCTCTTATAGCAAGGATGCTCTGCACCACAACAATTGGACAATTAATTATTATATGATATTATCGTGAGCTGAAATCTCTTAATTTCTACCTGTATATGTTTTGGCTTCAGGTGTCAGCACTGACTGGAAGCTTCAGAATGGCAAGAGACTTGTTTTCTCAACATAATTAGGTATAATTCTGTATTTATAGAAGATACTCACAAATTCAAGTTTATTTGTTGATCTATAATGACTTTGGTTTTGAGAAAGAGAGCAATGGGAGCAATATTAAGAGAGAGAAGTTGGCCTATAGAACAAAGGGTAAATTTAATGAAATCTGGATTATTTACATACAAATTTGCTATGAATTCTCCATGGCATTAGAAAAACTTATCCTGGTTCTCTCTCCTTTGCTTTTTTCTAAGTCCCCTTCCTCTGTTGTGACTTGGGTTTGTGCTTAGGGAATGCAAATTATTTCTGTAACATTAGACCAAAGCAAAACATAATTAGAAAGGGAGATCAAAGATGCATCCTCTAATACATCTCAAGGCCACATATGAATGATTTCTGAATGATCTGCCATTTTACTAAATCATGCCACAGAGATAATAAAAAGTTATGCTACCATATTTAGCCCTGCATTTTGAGAAGGATACTGTGACTTTGTCCAAAATAGCAATGATCCCCTCTAACATTGCAAAGTGGACTCTTTGTATTGGCAAACTAAGACTTAGTCTGAAAGCTAAAGAACATGGGGATACTCTAAAAGACATAAACAGAAAGAAAAGTGGAAAACAATAAAAAGCAAAGCACTGACTAGAATCACCAGTTCTCAGGATGCCTTCCAAAGTTCTGTGATTGGCAGACAGTCAAAAGATTCATCGCAATAACAGAAAGAAAAGACTATTCTGTATAACTGTCTGCCTGGCCTGGCATTCCTACCTTCCTGATAACATGTTTGTTGACAGTGTGAAGTCTAATGAAAGTAAACACAGTATTTTGTCTTAAAGGACAATACACTGTAGAGTGGCACATCCATTCTAATCTTCACATATGTAAAAGACTATAAGTAGGAATAAGAAGACCCTTTTCTCAGCCTCTTCATATATGCTAGATGGGGGCAAACAAATAAAATCAAAGAAACAAGGCAATAAAAAACAACAACACAAAAAAACACACACAACCATAATATTTGGAGGTAGACCATACCTAATAAATCAATTACTATAATCTCCTTATTCTGCAGATGAAAAAAGTGTGCCCTAAGGAGGTGAAGTAACTTATCCAGGTAACACAGTCAAGTCAACTTGACTAAATATGGGAAAATTTTAAAATGGCTTGTCATTTCTCATCCAATTTAGTATTTCTTATCTAACTTACCTTTTCTTTCACTATATCATTATGGAAAAAAGGAACTCTGATCAAAGTAGTTAAGGTTGTGTGATGTATTGTCAGAGAGAAATATAGATGTACTTTTTTAGAAAAGCTTTGGAAAGTATAGATAAATACTGAATGGCTGGTTCAATATGCAGAATTATTTAGGAATGTTGATGATGTTGTGAAAATGAATAAAAGGAGACCTCAGCCAAGATTGGAGTCAAGAGGCCTGTAAGGGGAGCTCTCACATCCTACCACTCATTGCTGGTTACCTCAGACAGGAAGAGATGTGTCTTGCATCTTTAATAGGACAATATTTTATACTCTACTACTACAGCAGAAGGAAAGAAGATTTTCTCCTCCCCCAGTAATGCCCAGCCAATGAGAGACTGTCACAACCCAGACAATGAAAAGCCACTACACTTCAAACTCCCAGTTTCCTCCAATGGACTCTGTTTATACATGCTCCTCCCAACTGCCCCTGTCCGATATGGTTTTGCCATAGCTTGCATGTCCTGAATTATAATTCTCTGCTATTTCTGCATAAACCATTTTTTTCTTTTGCTTGTAAAATACCTTTATTTTAAGGTCAACAGTGTCTGGCATGCCTTTCTGTCTCAGAAAGGAGTAGAATGATCAAAATATCATATTTCAAAAATAGTGATATGTGTCAATTTGAGGTAAATAGTAGTTCCATGTTTCTATAATCAAAGCCCCTCACTTCCCAAGAAATGATGTCACACTGGCATGTAAAATGTTTAACACACGACTTGCACCCAATTTTGTGACCAGTTGATGTGAAGCTTCAGAGGATGAACTAGCTCTCAAACCTCCAGGTGTTGACCCTGGAGCAAGCTATGTGTAGAAATCTTCCACCATTCTGAAAATCCAGTAATGAATTCCGTATTACTTTCTGTATCAGCGATTTGGAAAAGTTGAGTTATTATTAGTTTCATTTCATAATTCATTAGTTTGATTGAGTGTCACTAAGCTGAACATCTGGAGACAAATGAAAGGTACATAAATAACAATCACACATTTAGAAGATGGGAAAATAAAAATCTATTTTGGAAAATAGAATGGTAATAAGCTGCTCTAGAAACTGTGTAAATGAAAGGAAGCCATCCATATTCCACTTTGTCATAAATTCAAGCAAAATAGCTTCATAAGAAATATTTACAACATTCCAACTGGATATGTGTTTTACCTTGGTTACCTCTATGAGTGTGTGAATATCTCCCTGAAATATAATTCCTTATTATTTACACACACACACACACACACACACACACACACACACACACACACATCTATAATAATAAAAGCCTAATATGCAAATTGACCGAACGATCAAACAGCAGAATGACTGTTTGGACAACCTTCCAGATGACCATGGTATGACATGCACTGGTGCCAGGCCAGCCAAAGGGGGGTGTGATGCATTTGGTTGGGAGGCCCCACCATCGCCCCATAATCACCCGGCAGAAGGAGGCCCAGCCCACCTGGCTGGTGGCCACAGAGGGAGCCCTAGGCCACCCAGCTGGCGGCGCTGCGGTGGGTGGGCGGGGCCTCCCTCTGCGGGGTGATTGATCTGAGGGCCCCGTGATCGATCACCCCACAGAGGGAGGCCCAGGCCACCAGCCAGTGATGCTGTGACGGGTGTGTGGGGCCAGCCGACAATCACCCCATAGGCAGCGGTTCTCAACCTGTGGGTCGTGACCCCTGAAAATACATCCTGCATATCAGATATTTACTTTATGATTAATAACAGTAGCAAAATTACAGTTATGAAGTAGCAACAAAAATAATTTTATGGGGGTCACCACAACATGAGGAACTGTATTAAAGGGTCGCGGCATTAGGAAGGTTGAGAACCACTGCTAGAGGGAGGCCCAGGCCAGCCAAGCGATCGCACCTCATGCCTGTTGCCCACAGAGGGAGGTGACCGGTGCCTGGGGATGGGGGGCAGTGCTGCACAGATGGCAAGCAGTGGCAGCGGCAGGGCGGGGCCAGCTGTTGGCAGCCGGGGGAAGGAAAGCCCCAATAGGCCCTGATCGCCATCCAGGCTAGGGACCCTACCCAAGGGGTTCTGGATTGAGAGAGGGTGCAGCCCAGGCTGAGGGACACCCCCCCTACCCTCCCCCCCATGCACAAATTTCTAATATATATATATATCTCTTAGAGGCCCAGTGTAAGAATCCTAAAGCAGAAGGGCATTGTGAAATCCACTGACTGTTCCATCATTGTACTCTCCACAATATCTACCAAAACTGAAAATCTTGTACACATTCAACTGGTAGATGAGGTCATGTTATTTCTCTCTTTAAAATCCTCAGATGGCTTCCATTTATACTTTAAATCAAATCCCTACTCCTTATTATCATCACAAGACCTTAATTCATCTGGCCTTCCTTATCTTATTTTAAGCAATTATCTCTATTTCCCCCTTCTTTGCCTGGCACACTTTTTAATTTTTTATTGAGCACAAGAACTTATCTGAGGTCTTTCATACCTGCTGCTCTCTGCTCAGATCCCCAGAGTCCTAGGCATTTTATGCCTACATCTTCCATGCTAATTTCTCCAAATGGCCTTTTAGGACCCCCTAATTAATAAACAACAACAACAAAAACTCCATTATTCCAGAAAGTCTCCTCTATAATCACCCTGGGGTCTTCTTTTGACAAGATTTACCTTTATTCAGAATTTAAAAACTTTTTTTTACATATGCATATATATTTACTTTGGTATCTTTTTAAAAAATACATGTATATTTTCCCAGTATACCTGTTCACTTCTATATCCCTAGTACTTGGAAGAGTGTCTGACTCATAAATATGAAACAAATGAATTAACCCATTGAAATATGGGACTAAGAACAAGAGCACATATTCATATCCCAGAGTATACTATAGCATCACAGTTAATCTGAGTTTCTTCCTCTAGTTGGGGAAATGTGATAAGAGCTGAACCCTTTTCTCTTTTCTCTACCTCAAGGAAGAGAATCACAAGAACTAGGAAAATAAATGATTGATGGGTAACAACTGATTTCCCACTGAGACCTTCTTAACTTTTATGAGACCTAAGAAAATTCCATTATTGGTCCCTGGAAGGTGGATGCTGCATTCTTATTTAATACATTTTTTTTTTCACGTGATTATGCTTAAACTAGAGGCCCGGTGCACAAAAATTTGTGAACTCGGGGGGGAGAGGGGTCCCTCAGCCCGGCCTGTGCCCTCTCGCAGTCTGGGACCCCTCAGGGGATGACCACCTGCTGGCTTAGGCCCGCTCCCCGGGGGATTGGGCCTAGGCTGG
This sequence comes from Myotis brandtii, assembly GCF_000412655.1. Lineage (NCBI taxonomy): Eukaryota > Metazoa > Chordata > Mammalia > Chiroptera > Vespertilionidae > Myotis > Myotis brandtii. The sequence goes on along the minus strand of NW_005353702.1, from coordinate 464,593 downwards.
CAATAAGACATCCCTCTGGCAGCTCGGCAGCCCTCAGGGGATGTCCACTTGCCAGCTGGGAGCAGACCTAAGCTGCAGTCAGACATCCTTAGCGCTGCTGAGGAGGCAGGAGAGGCTCCCACCACCACCGCTGTACTGGAAGCCATCAGCCTGGCTTGTGGCTGAGCAGAGCTCCTCCCATGTGAGAGCGCCCTGACCACCAGAGGGCAGCTCCTGCATTGAGTGTCTGCCCCCTGGTGGTCAGTGTGTGTCATAGTGACCAGTCATTCCCAGTCTTTCTGCTGTTAGGGTCA
>NW_005353702.1:458348-464181 GCF_000412655.1 Myotis brandtii | reverse complement strand
GGTGCCTGGCCAGCCTGGATGAGGGGATGATGGCTGTTTGCAGCTGGTCACACCCCCTTCAGGGTGGGGGTCCCCACTGGGGTGCCTGGCCAGTCTGGGTGAGGGGCTGAGGGCCGTTTTCAGGCTGGCGGGTGACTAAAGCTCCCAACCTCTCCTTTTTTTCTTTTTTTTTTCTATTCTGGGATTTATTTACCTTCTATGGCTGTCACTGGAACTGAGAGCCGGCTTTAGCTCTAAGGCTCGGCTCCAGCTCTTAGATCTCGGATGCTGAAAGCAGGTATCTGGGTTTGTTTGGCTTCTATAATTGAAACACTGTTACAACTCTAGCTCTGAGGCCAGGCTGGCTGAAAGCAGGTTTCTGGGGTTTGTTTAGCTTCTATAATTACAACATTGTTTCTTAGACTGCAGCTCAGAGGCCGGCAGCGGCAGGCGGGGAACCTTGGCTTCCTCCATCACTAGAGCAAGCAAGCCTCCTGTTCGCTTCAGCTGCCTAGCTGCCGGCCGACATCTTGGTTGGTGGTTAATTTGCATATGTCGCTGATTAGCCAAGGGGAAGGGTAGCGAAGTTATGGTTAATTACCATGTTTCTCTATTATTAGATAGGATTAGTATGAGATAGGGTGGAGATAGCCAAGATTTCAACAATAGCCCCACCTGTTTCTGTGTCCAAATATTTGGGAATCAAAGAAGAAAAACTCCCATTCCTTTTACCTTAGGAGACACAATACATAATCTATCTTCACTGATGCTTTTTTCAAGTCTTCATATGTATTCATATATTGGTACAAGGAGATGCCTTTATTCAAGTCTCCATATGTATTCATATATTGATGTGAATGAACCATGATGGGTAGAATATCAGGATTCTCAGTTAAACAATATCTCTTGAATACTGTTTACTTAATGATAATGTGTTGAGTTCTATATGGTTTAAAAAAGAAAGAAAAAATTTCATGACATTGATTCTACTTTAAGTAACTAAATGCTATTATGAGAAAATGAACTTAGAGGACAAAATGAAATAACTGCACAAATTGAGTGTTGTGCAAACCTAGCCCATCTTCCCTTGCTATTTTCAGAATCATCACTCTAGACTGAATGGACTTGGGGTTAGGATGTTAGATGGTTGAGCCTACTTTATATGTGTGTGTAATTGAATTGTATGTGGTATAAGAGGGTTTGGATTTTAACTGTGGATTTATACCAGTTAAAGAAGGTTAAACTTGGCCAGAGCCAGAAATTATCAAGTTCCAAGGCTCATTTATTATAAATAATCTTCAGTAAGTCATTCTAGTCCTCTGCACACTATCAAAGCTTAGGGTGGAGGCCGATCATTGCCAATGAACTTCTGAGTGTAAGAAATGTATTACATTAATGGCAGGACTTTGACTAACATCAGTAAAGTCAGCCTCTATAATGGAGTTTGATATGACTCTCTTCCACATTAAAAAAAAAATCATTCTAGTCCTTTGGCATAAGTTTGTCCATCTCTAATAAAAAATAAATCTGAGTTTAATTATAAGGTGACTCAGAAAATCACTCAGAATCTTTCCGAAATAGAAATATAAAATAATAATTTGTGATGATGACAATGAAATTAATGTGGCCCAAAGTAGCCATAAATTGTTTGATATGCAGGTGAGGCTGGTGTTGGTTTATGAAGGGTTCTTAGCATTTGTACAGATTTAAATGAATGGAAAAATCAACTGAAAAGAGGAAGATAATAAAGATGCTATTAATAGTGACAGAGACCTAATATTTATTTCTGAAAACTTTCTTAAACTATTTATTAATTTATATTTTATTTATTTTATTGTTTTTTAAAATATATTTGTATTTATTTCAAAAAGGAAGAGGGAGGAGAGATAGATAGAAACATCAATGATGAGAAAGAATCATTGATTGGCTGCCTCCTGCATGCCCCATACTGGGGATCGAGCCCACAACCAGGACATGTGCCCTGAACGGGAATCAAACCATGACCTCCTGGTTCATAGGTCAATACTCAATCCCTGAGACATGTCAGCCAGGCAATATTTTAAAATCCCCTTGTTTTGTATTACAGGAATATCAGGGAAGGCAGTGTAGAATCTAATATAGACCTCAAGGTCAGGATTCAAATCTTTGCTAGCTTTTTTTCTAGTTGTATGGCCTTGTCTACACTACTTAATTTATCTGACTCTATTTATTTATTTTTTTTGGTCTATAAAATGAGGGTTGTAATACATACCTCACAGAATTACTTAAAGATTTAAATAAAATAAATAATAGCAGCCATCTAAAGGGATGATAGAAACTGCTGGAATGGGCTGGGCAGAAACATGTCCTATTTATGGGAAGTGAAAGGCAAGCCTGACTGCAGTGTGAGGAGGAGGAGTATAGTAAGAGAACTTAGGAACTAAAGTTAGAATGAGATTTTAGAAGGTTTTAAAAGTCAGGCTGGTGAGTTTGGAATTTAACTTCCACATGAAATATAATAACTAGTCTGACTTTGCTGATGAAAGAAGGAGATTTGTGGTCAGCCAGTCTCCTGTCTTCAATGATGCTCTAATGATGTGTTTCCAATCGCAACAGTGACATGCACGGAGCCCAGGACTATATAGTTATCCCATGTGGAAGCCTTCCACCCATGTATGTTTAAAATATGATTTGATTGTTTAGGCATTTTATTTTGACACACTTACATTTTTTGTAAAAAAATAAAATAAAATAAAAAATACAGATCCTTCTATAATAGCAACACAATATCCAGAAGAAAAACCACTAATCAAGCCTGTGTAATTCTATTTGATGCTCATATTCCCAGGATAGTGAGAATCGGATGGATTAAAACAGCATAATAGACTTACAGCCCTTACAAAACTCTATGGGATGTTTGTGGTGTGAAAATCAGTGATTTTAAATTCTGGTGAGCAGCAAATATTGTTTGGGTAGACTTTTTAATATTTCTGGTCTTCAGAAACCTAATCTTTTCCCATTTGGGGGTGACAGTGACCTTAAATCAACTATTCACAATCTGTTGGCAAGTGAAATCAAAATATATGCTTAGACAACCCTTTTTGCACATCTTCATGGAGGGAAAAATAATAAAAGGAGTTCTCTGCCTAGAATATAAACTATGCTGACAATTACACTTGGCCTGCCTAGACATTTCCTGTGCTAACCTCCACTAGGAGAGTAATGCAAAGCTGCCTTGCACATGGGGAAAAATCAATTTCATAAGAGATATATCTTTATGTGTCATGATCCAGTGTATGATTGTGGCCTTTGATGTCTATTTAGCTGGCAGCAAATTTACAGCCATAACTTTTAATTCCCAGCAATGAGTGTGGCAAAAATAACTTAACAGTTAAATAAGAACCTTGTGCTCATTGGGTGACTGTAATCAACTGCCAGGAATGACCTTGAAATTGGACATTCCTCTCTGCTTAAGCACTATTAGCAATATTTTTCAGAAAGTAAACCATTTAGTTGGTTAGCAAAAAAAAAAAATACCGATAAAAATCTATTCTTGGCTACTCTCTAAATTGCATCGCACTATCTGTTCGCCAGCTGAGGGTGAAGAGCATTGTATATTAAAAGATTTTCTTTGTGTAATAATGTGAATACCAGCAGCAGTAATTATAAAATCAATAATTCGTAATAAATATGTCCTCCTTATATAATTACTAAATGATTGCAAAACCAATATTATGCACTCGTTAGAATGGAAAAGGTTGCCGTTAAAGACTTTCTATATTACACATTATTGTTCAAATCTTAAACATCCTTGGTCAAATGAAGCAAAGCTTCATCCTCATCAGAATTTAACTAAATGCTATTTCTTTCCAAGCTACGAAAATATATTTGATCAGTGGTGAAACTAATTATTAGATTAAAGCACCTGCCTTCAACATAACCATGTAAGGTACCTCTATCACCTCCTTTGTTTCGTGTTGGATCCTGTTGTGATTGTCACCTCAATAAAGACTTATGTATCCACATTCATCTGCTTCAGGACTTTGTCTAATTGCCATTTCTCATGTCTCAGAAAGCCAAACCCATAGAGAAATGTCCATTAGGCCTTACAGTTTATTCACTGCACAAGTAACTCATATTCCCAGGCAAAGTGCTTGTTTTTGGTCTTTGATTGCCTTACTTCTGAATTGTCCATGACCCTGTGAGGCTGCCTAGGAGTCATCGCCAACCCACCAGGGCTGAGCACTCACCAGAGACACCACACATGTTGGAATGCAATGCCTCTGGCATCAGAAGACAAAGAGTTTAATCTCCTAACCTCACACATTCGTCTTATATTTCCTCAGGAGTCATTAACTCTGTGTGTCTTCTCCAACACCACTTCTCCAACTCTGTGACAACAACAAAATGTAATAACAACAATTCAATGTAATACTGACTGATCTGCTATAGGTAAATTGGGGGCTCCTAGGACCCCCTCCTCAGGTTTGCTAGAAAGGCTCACAGAACTCAGAAAAGCGCGTTAGTTTCTGTTGCTAGTTTACAGCCAAATGGAAGAGATGTATAGGGCCAGGTGTGGAGGATGATGAATGTGGCTTCCCTGCACTCTCTGGGTGTGCCACCTTCCCAGCACATCTCCCCTCTCCAGGGAGGGAACAACGGGGCTGAATGTTCTAGGCTTCTAATTAAGATTTGGTCATTCTTGCAACCAGCTTCCATCCTGAAGCTATCTAGGAGACCACCAAGAATTGCCTCATTAGAAGAAAAAAATGCTCCTGTCACTCAGGAATTCTAAGAGATTCAGGACCTCCGCATCAGGAACTGGGGACAAAGATCAAGCATACAGTATATATATATATCCCACGTTCAAAGGCTGTTAAATCGCGTTGTGTACCCATACCTTCAGAAAAAAATCACTTCTACTGTCGTGGTAAACAACCTGCTTCCCTATTTATAATGGACTGGCCCTCTAGGAACTTCAGCGCAAAATTATAGCTAATTTGCCTACAAACGTCAGGTGGTCATAATAATCTGGCCACTCAGTGTATATTTCTTATTAAACCACACCCACTTACTTCACATGGTAAGTACAAGACAAGAAGTGCTGAGTATTGAGGAATCTGCTTTTCTGTGGTGCGGAAAGTGAATCTGATTATATGCATGCTATAAACAAGAAGGTATTTTTCTAATGGACAAAGTGCACTCGGTAAATTAAAAGGGCTGCCACCATGCTTCCATAATTCCTTTTTAGCCCTCAAAGTGAATAAAACAAGAATATAGTAAGTAAATAAACAAGTAAATAAACTCAACAATAAAATCTTTATCACTTCTCTCTGTCTAGAAATATTATACAGGATACATCTTTCATAATATTATTTTTCCTTTTCTCTAGTATATAAATGTCATTGCCTCTTTGGTGGAATGATCTATGTAGGAGTCTAACAAATGTGTTTTCTTTTTTAAGTGAAAGGAGTGTTTGAAGAAATTAATCAATAAATAAATGAATAAATATGCTATGAAGGTTAGGTGTCAGTGGACTGGATGAACTGAAATGCTACTATACATTTTGGAAATGTATGAAACCTCATGTTTTCACCATCCACTTATTTGGAATTATTGTCATTAAATCTTGCAGGACTAAAGTTAGCTCTTTCTGACCATTTAAAAACAAGTTAAATCAATAATGTTAAAATGGAAAAAATATTTGTCTCTTTTAATACTGAAGGCCAATAAAATTACCACTTTAGCTGCGTACATAAAATGAATGGGTTCATTACGAATGATTCCTTTACCTAGATCCGTGGCCGGCAAACTGCGGCTCGCGAGCCACATGCGGCTCTTTGGCCCCTTGAGTGTGGCTCTTCCACAAAATACC